>NC_079224.1:50135830-50401255 GCF_029633865.1 Lampris incognitus
CTCAGATAATATGGACAAACACAATGTATAGCTTGAGTCTTTATCCAACATCTCAAAACCCAGCAGAACACCCTCACACTGTACCACTCTAACAGACAACATGTTCTCAGATAATATGGACAAACACAATGTATAGCTTGAGTCTTTATCCAATATCTCAAAACCCAGCAGAACACCATCACACTGTACCACTCTAACAGACAACATGTTCTCAGATAATATGGACAAACACAATGTATAGCTTGAGTCTTTATCCAACATCTCAAAACCCAGCAGAACACCATCACACTGTACCACTCTAACAGACAACATGTTCTCAGATAATATGGACAAACACAATGTATAGCTTGAGTCTTTATCCAACATCTCAAAACCCAGCAGAACACCATCACACTGTACCACTCTAACAGACAACATGTTCTCAGATAATATGGACAAACACAATGTATAGCTTGAGTCTTTATCCAACATCTCAAAACCCAGCAGAACACCACCACACTGTACCACTCTAACAGACAACATGTTCTCAGATAATATGGACAAACACAATGTATAGCTTGAGTCTTTATCCAACATCTCAAAACCCAGCAGAACACCATCACACTGTACCAGATAATATGGACAAACACAATGTATAGCTTGAGTCTTTATCCAACATCTCAAAACCCAGCAAAACACCATCACACTGTACCAGATAATATGGACAAACACAATGTATAGCTTGAGTCTTTCTCCAACATCTCAAAACTCAGCAGAACACCATCACACTGTAACACTCTAACAGACAACATGTTCTCAGATAATATGGACAAACACAATATATAGCTTGAGTCTTTATCCAACATCTCAAAACCCAGCAGAACACCATCACACTGTACCACTCTAACAGACAACATGTTCTCAGATAATATGGACAAACACAATGTATAGCTTGAGTCTTTATCCAACATCTCAAAACCCAGCAGAACACCATCACACTGTACCACTCTAACAGACAACATGTTCTCAGATAATATGGACAAACACAATGTATAGCTTGAGTCTTTATCCAACAGCTCAAAACCCAGCAGAACACCATCACACTGTACCAGATAATATGGACAAACACAATGTATAGCTTGAGTCTTTATCCAACATCTCAAAACTCAGCAGAACACCATCACACTGTACCACTCTAACAGACAACATGTTCTCAGATAATATGGACAAACATAATGTATAGCTTGAGTCTTTATCCAACATCTCAAAACCCAGCAGAACACCATCACACTGTACCACTCTAACAGACAACATGTTCTCAGATAATATGGACAAACACAATGTATAGCTTGAGTCTTTATCCATCATCTCAAAACCCAGCAGAACACCATCACACTGTACCAGATAATATGGACAAACACAATGTATAGCTTGAGTCTTTATCCGACATCTCAAAACCCAGCAGAACACCATCACACTGTACCACTCTAACAGACAACATGTTCTCAGATAATATGGACAAACACAATGTATAGCTTGAGTCTTTATCCAACATCTCAAAACCCAGCAGAACACCATCACACTGTACCACTCTAACAGACAACATGTTCTCAGATAATATGGACAAACACAATGTATAGCTTGAGTCTTTATCCAACATCTCAAAACCCAGCAGAACACCATCACACTGTACCACTCTAACAGACAACATGTTCTCAGATAATATGGACAAACACAATGTATAGCTTGAGTCTTTATCCAACATCTCAAAACCCAGCAGAACACCATCACACTGTACCACTCTAACAGACAACATGTTCTCAGATAATATGGACAAACACAATGTCTAGCTTGAGTCTTTATCCAACATCTCAAAACCCAGCAGAACACCCTCACACTGTACCACTCTAACAGACAACATGTTCTCAGATAATATGGACAAACACAATGTATAGCTTGAGTCTTTATCCAACATCTCAAAACCCAGCAGAACACCATCACACTCTACCAGATAATATGGACAAACACAATGTATAGCTTGAGTCTTTATCCAACATCTCAAAACCCAGCAGAACACCATCACACTGAACCACTCTAACAGACAACATGTTCTCAGGTAATATGGACAAACACAATGTATAGCTTGAGTCTTTATCCAACATCTCAAAACCCAGCAGAACACCATCACACTGTACCACTCTAACAGAAATGTTCTCAGATAATATGGACAAACACAATGTATAGCTTGAGTCTTTATCCAACATCTCAAAAACCAGCAGAACACCATCACACTGTACCAGATAATATGGACAAACACAATGTATAGCTTGAGTCTTTATCCAACATCTCAAAACCCAGCAGAACACCATCACACTGTACCACTCTAACAGACAACATGTTCTCAGATAATATGGACAAACACAATGTATAGCTTGAGTCTTTATCCAACATCTCAAAACCCAGCAGAGCACCATCACACTGTACCACTCTAACAGACAACATGTTCTCAGATGATATGGACAAACACAATGTATAGCTGAGTCTTTATCCTACATCTCAAAACCCAGCAGAACACCATCACACTGTACCACTCTAACAGACAACATGTTCTCAGATAATATGGACAAACACAATGTATAGCTTGAGCCTTTATCCAACATCTCAAAACCCAGCAGAACACCATCACACTGTACCACTCTAACAGACAACATGTTCTCAGATAATATGGACAAACACAATGTATAGCTTGAGTCTTTATCCAACATCTCAAAACCCAGCAGAACACCCTCACACTGTACCACTCTAACAGACAACATGTTCTCAGATAATATGGACAAACACAATGTATAGCTTGAGTCTTTATCCAATATCTCAAAACCCAGCAGAACACCATCACACTGTACCACTCTAACAGACAACATGTTCTCAGATAATATGGACAAACACAATGTATAGCTTGAGTCTTTATCCAACATCTCAAAACCCAGCAGAACACCATCACACTGTACCACTCTAACAGACAACATGTTCTCAGATAATATGGACAAACACAATGTATAGCTTGAGTCTTTATCCAACATCTCAAAACCCAGCAGAACACCATCACACTGTACCACTCTAACAGACAACATGTTCTCAGATAATATGGACAAACACAATGTATAGCTTGAGTCTTTATCCAACATCTCAAAACCCAGCAGAACACCACCACACTGTACCACTCTAACAGACAACATGTTGTCAGATAATATGGACAAACACAATGTATAGCTTGAGTCTTTATCCAACATCTCAAAACCCAGCAGAACACCATCACACTGTACCAGATAATATGGACAAACACAATGTATAGCTTGAGTCTTTCTCCAACATCTCAAAACTCAGCAGAACACCATCACACTGTAACACTCTAACAGACAACATGTTCTCAGATAATATGGACAAACACAATATATAGCTTGAGTCTTTATCCAACATCTCAAAACCCAGCAGAACACCATCACACTGTACCACTCTAACAGACAACATGTTCTCAGATAATATGGACAAACACAATGTATAGCTTGAGTCTTTATCCAACATCTCAAAACCCAGCAGAACACCATCACACTGTACCACTCTAACAGACAACATGTTCTCAGATAATATGGACAAACACAATGTATAGCTTGAGTCTTTATCCAACAGCTCAAAACCCAGCAGAACACCATCACACTGTACCAGATAATATGGACAAACACAATGTATAGCTTGAGTCTTTATCCAACATCTCAAAACTCAGCAGAACACCATCACACTGTACCACTCTAACAGACAACATGTTCTCAGATAATATGGACAAACATAATGTATAGCTTGAGTCTTTATCCAACATCTCAAAACCCAGCAGAACACCATCACACTGTACCACTCTAACAGACAACATGTTCTCAGATAATATGGACAAACACAATGTATAGCTTGAGTCTTTATCCATCATCTCAAAACCCAGCAGAACACCATCACACTGTACCAGATAATATGGACAAACACAATGTATAGCTTGAGTCTTTATCCGACATCTCAAAACCCAGCAGAACACCATCACACTGTACCACTCTAACAGACAACATGTTCTCAGATAATATGGACAAACACAATGTATAGCTTGAGTCTTTATCCAACATCTCAAAACCCAGCAGAACACCATCACACTGTACCACTCTAACAGACAACATGTTCTCAGATAATATGGACAAACACAATGTATAGCTTGAGTCTTTATCCAACATCTCAAAACCCAGCAGAACACCATCACACTGTACCACTCTAACAGACAACATGTTCTCAGATAATATGGACAAACACAATGTATAGCTTGAGTCTTTATCCAACATCTCAAAACCCAGCAGAACACCATCACACTGTACCACTCTAACAGACAACATGTTCTCAGATAATATGGACAAACACAATGTCTAGCTTGAGTCTTTATCCAACATCTCAAAACCCAGCAGAACACCCTCACACTGTACCACTCTAACAGACAACATGTTCTCAGATAATATGGACAAACACAATGTATAGCTTGAGTCTTTATCCAACATCTCAAAACCCAGCAGAACATCATCACACTGTACCACTCTAACAGACAACATGTTCTCAGATAATATGGACAAACACAATGTATAGCTTGAGTCTTTATCCAACATCTCAAAACCCAGCAGAACACCATCACACTCTACCAGATAATATGGACAAACACAATGTATAGCTTGAGTCTTTATCCAACATCTCAAAACCCAGCAGAACACCATCACACTGAACCACTCTAACAGACAACATGTTCTCAGGTAATATGGACAAACACAATGTATAGCTTGAGTCTTTATCCAACATCTCAAAACCCAGCAGAACACCATCACACTGTACCACTCTAACAGAAATGTTCTCAGATAATATGGACAAACACAATGTATAGCTTGAGTCTTTATCCAACATCTCAAAAACCAGCAGAACACCATCACACTGTACCAGATAATATGGACAAACACAATGTATAGCTTGAGTCTTTATCCAACATCTCAAAACCCAGCAGAACACCATCACACTGTACCACTCTAACAGACAACATGTTCTCAGATAATATGGACAAACACAATGTATAGCTTGAGTCTTTATCCAACATCTCAAAACCCAGCAGAGCACCATCACACTGTACCACTCTAACAGACAACATGTTCTCAGATGATATGGACAAACACAATGTATAGCTGAGTCTTTATCCTACATCTCAAAACCCAGCAGAACACCATCACACTGTACCACTCTAACAGACAACATGTTCTCAGATAATATGGACAAACACAATGTATAGCTTGAGTCTTTATCCAACATCTCAAAACTCAGCAGAACACCATCACACTGTACCACTCTAACAGACAACATGTTCTCAGATAATATGGACAAACACAATGTATAGCTTGAGTCTTTATCCAACATCTCAAAACCCAGCAGAACACCCTCACACTGTACCACTCTAACAGACAACATGTTCTCAGATAATATGGACAAACACAATGTATAGCTTGAGTCTTTATCCAATATCTCAAAACCCAGCAGAACACCATCACACTGTACCACTCTAACAGACAACATGTTCTCAGATAATATGGACAAACACAATGTATAGCTTGAGTCTTTATCCAACATCTCAAAACCCAGCAGAACACCATCACACTGTACCACTCTAACAGACAACATGTTCTCAGATAATATGGACAAACACAATGTATAGCTTGAGTCTTTATCCAACATCTCAAAACCCAGCAGAACACCATCACACTGTACCACTCTAACAGACAACATGTTCTCAGATAATATGGACAAACACAATGTATAGCTTGAGTCTTTATCCAACATCTCAAAACCCAGCAGAACACCACCACACTGTACCACTCTAACAGACAACATGTTCTCAGATAATATGGACAAACACAATGTATAGCTTGAGTCTTTATCCAACATCTCAAAACCCAGCAGAACACCATCACACTGTACCAGATAATATGGACAAACACAATGTATAGCTTGAGTCTTTATCCAACATCTCAAAACCCAGCAAAACACCATCACACTGTACCAGATAATATGGACAAACACAATGTATAGCTTGAGTCTTTCTCCAACATCTCAAAACTCAGCAGAACACCATCACACTGTAACACTCTAACAGACAACATGTTCTCAGATAATATGGACAAACACAATATATAGCTTGAGTCTTTATCCAACATCTCAAAACCCAGCAGAACACCATCACACTGTACCACTCTAACAGACAACATGTTCTCAGATAATATGGACAAACACAATGTATAGCTTGAGTCTTTATCCAACATCTCAAAACCCAGCAGAACACCATCACACTGTACCACTCTAACAGACAACATGTTCTCAGATAATATGGACAAACACAATGTATAGCTTGAGTCTTTATCCAACAGCTCAAAACCCAGCAGAACACCATCACACTGTACCAGATAATATGGACAAACACAATGTATAGCTTGAGTCTTTATCCAACATCTCAAAACTCAGCAGAACACCATCACACTGTACCACTCTAACAGACAACATGTTCTCAGATAATATGGACAAACATAATGTATAGCTTGAGTCTTTATCCAACATCTCAAAACCCAGCAGAACACCATCACACTGTACCACTCTAACAGACAACATGTTCTCAGATAATATGGACAAACACAATGTATAGCTTGAGTCTTTATCCATCATCTCAAAACCCAGCAGAACACCATCACACTGTACCAGATAATATGGACAAACACAATGTATAGCTTGAGTCTTTATCCGACATCTCAAAACCCAGCAGAACACCATCACACTGTACCACTCTAACAGACAACATGTTCTCAGATAATATGGACAAACACAATGTATAGCTTGAGTCTTTATCCAACATCTCAAAACCCAGCAGAACACCATCACACTGTACCACTCTAACAGACAACATGTTCTCAGATAATATGGACAAACACAATGTATAGCTTGAGTCTTTATCCAACATCTCAAAACCCAGCAGAACACCATCACACTGTACCACTCTAACAGACAACATGTTCTCAGATAATATGGACAAACACAATGTATAGCTTGAGTCTTTATCCAACATCTCAAAACCCAGCAGAACACCATCACACTGTACCACTCTAACAGACAACATGTTCTCAGATAATATGGACAAACACAATGTCTAGCTTGAGTCTTTATCCAACATCTCAAAACCCAGCAGAACACCCTCACACTGTACCACTCTAACAGACAACATGTTCTCAGATAATATGGACAAACACAATGTATAGCTTGAGTCTTTATCCAACATCTCAAAACCCAGCAGAACACCATCACACTGTACCACTCTAACAGACAACATGTTCTCAGATAATATGGACAAACACAATGTATAGCTTGAGTCTTTATCCAACATCTCAAAACCCAGCAGAACACCATCACACTGTACCAGATAATATGGACAAACACAATGAATAGCTTGAGTCTTTATCCAACATCTCAAAACCCAGCAGAACACCATCACACTGTACCACTCTAACAGAAATGTTCTCATATAATATGGACAAACACAATATATAGCTTGAGTCTTTATCCAACATCTCAAAACCCAGCAGAACACCATCACACTGTACCAGATAATATGGACAAACACAATGTATAGCTTGAGTCTTTATCCAACATCTCAAAACTCAGCAGAACACCATCACACTGTACTACTCTAACAGACAACATGTTCTCAGATATTATGGACAAACACAATGTAAAGCTTGAGTCTTTATCCAACATCTCAAAACCCAGCAGAACACCATCACACTGTACCACTCTAACAGACAACATGTTCTCATATAATATGGACAAACACAATGTATAGCTTGAGTCTTTATCCAACATCTCAAAACCCAGCAGAACACCATCACACTGTACCAGATAATATGGACAAACACAATGTATAGCTTGAGTCTTTATCCAACATCTCAAAACCCAGCAGAGCACCATCACACTGTACCACTCTAACAGACAACATGTTCTCAGATGATATGGACAAACACAATGTATAGCTGAGTCTTTATCCTACATCTCAAAACCCAGCAGAACACCATCACACTGTACCACTCTAACAGACAACATGTTCTCAGATAATATGGACAAACACAATGTATAGCTTGAGTCTTTATCCAACATCTCAAAACCCAGCAGAACACCATCACACTGTACCACTCTAACAGACAACATGTTCTCAGATAATATGGACAAACACAATGTATAGCTTGAGTCTTTATCCAACATCTCAAAACCCAGCAGAACACCCTCACACTGTACCACTCTAACAGACAACATGTTCTCAGATAATATGGACAAACACAATGTATAGCTTGAGTCTTTATCCAATATCTCAAAACCCAGCAGAACACCATCACACTGTACCACTCTAACAGACAACATGTTCTCAGATAATATGGACAAACACAATGTATAGCTTGAGTCTTTATCCAACATCTCAAAACCCAGCAGAACACCATCACACTGTACCACTCTAACAGACAACATGTTCTCAGATAATATGGACAAACACAATGTATAGCTTGAGTCTTTATCCAACATCTCAAAACCCAGCAGAACACCATCACACTGTACCACTCTAACAGACAACATGTTCTCAGATAATATGGACAAACACAATGTATAGCTTGAGTCTTTATCCAACATCTCAAAACCCAGCAGAACACCACCACACTGTACCACTCTAACAGACAACATGTTCTCAGATAATATGGACAAACACAATGTATAGCTTGAGTCTTTATCCAACATCTCAAAACCCAGCAGAACACCATCACACTCTACCAGATAATATGGACAAACACAATGTATAGCTTGAGTCTTTATCCAACATCTCAAAACCCAGCAAAACACCATCACACTGTACCAGATAATATGGACAAACACAATGTATAGCTTGAGTCTTTATCCAACATCTCAAAACTCAGCAGAACACCATCACACTGTAACACTCTAACAGACAACATGTTCTCAGATAATATGGACAAACACAATATATAGCTTGAGTCTTTATCCAACATCTCAAAACCCAGCAGAACACCATCACACTGTACCACTCTAACAGACAACATGTTCTCAGATAATATGGACAAACACAATGTATAGCTTGAGTCTTTATCCAACATCTCAAAACCCAGCAGAACACCATCACACTGTACCACTCTAACAGACAACATGTTCTCAGATAATATGGACAAACACAATGTATAGCTTGAGTCTTTATCCAACAGCTCAAAACCCAGCAGAACACCATCACACTGTACCAGATAATATGGACAAACACAATGTATAGCTTGAGTCTTTATCCAACATCTCAAAACTCAGCAGAACACCATCACACTGTACCACTCTAACAGACAACATGTTCTCAGATAATATGGACAAACATAATGTATAGCTTGAGTCTTTATCCAACATCTCAAAACCCAGCAGAACACCATCACACTGTACCACTCTAACAGACAACATGTTCTCAGATAATATGGACAAACACAATGTATAGCTTGAGTCTTTATCCATCATCTCAAAACCCAGCAGAACACCATCACACTGTACCAGATAATATGGACAAACACAATGTATAGCTTGAGTCTTTATCCGACATCTCAAAACCCAGCAGAACACCATCACACTGTACCACTCTAACAGACAACATGTTCTCAGATAATATGGACAAACACAATGTATAGCTTGAGTCTTTATCCAACATCTCAAAACCCAGCAGAACACCATCACACTGTACCACTCTAACAGACAACATGTTCTCAGATAATATGGACAAACACAATGTATAGCTTGAGTCTTTATCCAACATCTCAAAACCCAGCAGAACACCATCACACTGTACCACTCTAACAGACAACATGTTCTCAGATAATATGGACAAACACAATGTCTAGCTTGAGTCTTTATCCAACATCTCAAAACCCAGCAGAACACCCTCACACTGTACCACTCTAACAGACAACATGTTCTCAGATAATATGGACAAACACAATGTATAGCTTGAGTCTTTATCCAACATCTCAAAACCCAGCAGAACACCATCACACTGTACCACTCTAACAGACAACATGTTCTCAGATAATATGGACAAACACAATGTATAGCTTGAGTCTTTATCCAACATCTCGAAACCCAGCAGAACACCATCACACTGTACCAGATAATATGGACAAACACAATGAATAGCTTGAGTCTTTATCCAACATCTCAAAACCCAGCAGAACACCATCACACTGTACCACTCTAACAGAAATGTTCTCAGATAATATGGACAAACACAATATATAGCTTGAGTCTTTATCCAACATCTCAAAACCCAGCAGAACACCATCACACTGTACCAGATAATATGGACAAACACAATGTATAGCTTGAGTCTTTATCCAACATCTCAAAACTCAGCAGAACACCATCACACTGTACCACTCTAACAGACAACATGTTCTCAGATAATATGGACAAACACAATGTATAGCTTGAGTCTTTATCCAACATCTCAAAACCCAGCAGAACACCATCACACTGTACCACTCTAACAGACAACATGTTCTCATATAATATGGACAAACACAATGTATAGCTTGAGTCTTTATCCAACATCTCAAAACCCAGCAGAACACCATCACACTGTACCAGATAATATGGACAAACACAATGTATAGCTTGAGTCTTTATCCAACATCTCGAAACCCAGCAGAACACCATCACACTGTACCAGATAATATGGACAAACACAATGAATAGCTTGAGTCTTTATCCAACATCTCAAAACCCAGCAGAACACCATCACACTGTACCACTCTAACAGACAACATGTTCTCAGATAATATGGACAAACACAATGTATAGCTTGAGTCTTTATCCAACATCTCAAAACCCAGCAGAACACCATCACACTGTACCACTCTAACAGACAACATGTTCTCAGATAATATGGACAAACACAATGTATAGCTGAGTCTTTATCCAACATCTCAAAACCCAGCAGAACACTATCACACTGTACCACTCTAACAGACAACATGTTCTCAGATAATATGGACAAACACAATGTATAGCTTGAGTCTTTATCCAACATCTCAAAACCCAGCAGAACACCATCACACTGTACCACTCTAACAGACAACATGTTCTCAGATAATATGGACAAACACAATGTATACCTTGAGTCTTTATCCAACATCTCAAAACCCAGCAAAACACCATCACACTGTAACAGATAATATGGACAAACACAATGTATAGCTTGAGTCTTTATCCAACATCTCAAAACCCAGCAAAACACCATCACACTGTACCAGATAATATGGACAAACACAATGTATAGCTTGAGTCTTTATCCAACATCTCAAAACCCAGCAGAACACCATCACACTGTACCACTCTAACAGACAACATGTTCTCAGATAATATGGACAAACACAATGTATAGCTTGAGTCTTTATCCAACATCTCAAAACCCAGCAGAACACCATCACACTGTACCACTCTAACAGACAACATGTTCTCAGATAATATGGACAAACACAATGTATAGCTTGAGTCTTTATCCAACATCTCAAAACCCAGCAGAACACCCTCACACTGTACCACTCTAACAGACAACATGTTCTCAGATAATATGGACAAACACAATGTATAGCTTGAGTCTTTATCCAACAGCTCAAAACCCAGCAGAACACCATCACACTGTACCACTCTAACAGACAACATGTTCTCAGATAATATGGACAAACACAATGTATAGCTTGAGTCTTTATCCAACATCTCAAAACCCAGCAAAACACCATCACACTGTACCAGATAATATGGACAAACACAATGTATAGCTTGAGTCTTTATCCAACATCTCAAAACCCAGCAAAACACCATCACACTGTACCAGATAATATGGACAAACACAATGTATAGCTTGAGTCTTTATCCAACTTCTCAAAACTCTGCAGAACACCATCACACTGTGCCACTCTAACAGACAACATGTTCTCAGATAATATGGACAAACACAATGTATAGCTTGAGTCTTTATCTAACATCTCAAAACCCAGCAGAACACCATCACACTGTACCACTCTAACAGACAACATGTTCTCAGATAATATGGACAAACATAATGTATAGCTGAGTCTTTATCCAACATCTCAAAACCCAGCAGAACACCATCACACTGTACCACTCTAACAGATATGTTCTCAGATAATACGGACAAACACAATGTATAGCTTGAGTCTTTATCCAACATCTCAAAACCCAGCAGAACACCATCACACTGTACCACTCTAACAGACAACATGTTCTCAGATAATATGGACAAACACAATGTATAGCTTGAGTCTTTATCCAACATCTCAAAACCCAGCAGAACACCATCACACTGTACCACTCTAACAGACAACATGTTCTCAGATAATATGGACAAACACAATGTCTAGCTTGAGTCTTTATCCAACAGCTCAAAACCCAGCAGAACACCATCACACTGAACCACTCTAACAGACAACATGTTCTCAGATAATATGGACAAACACAATGTATAGCTTGAGTCTTTATCCAACAGCTCAAAACCCAGCAGAACACCATCACACTGAACCACTCTAACAGACAACATGTTCTCAGGTAATATGGACAAACACAATGTATAGCTTGAGTCTTTATCCAACATCTCAAAACCCAGCAGAACACCATCACACTGTACCACTCTAACAGAAATGTTCTCAGATAATATGGACAAACACAATGTATAGCTTGAGTCTTTATCCAACATCTCAAAACCCAGCAGAACACCATCACACTGTATCAGATAATATGGACAAACACAATGTATAGCTTGAGTCTTTATCCAACATCTCAAAACTCAGCAGAACACCATCACACTGTACCACTCTAACAGACAACATGTTCTCAGATAATATGGACAAACACAATGTATAGCTTGAGTCTTTATCCAACATCTCAAAACCCAGCAGAACACCATCACACTGTACCACTCTAACAGACAACATGTTCTCAGATAATATGGACAAACACAATGTATAGCTTGAGTCTTTATCCAACATCTCAAAACCCAGCAGAACACCATCACACTGTACCAGATAATATGGACAAACACAATGTATAGCTTGAGTCTTTATCCAACATCTCAAAACCCAGCAGAACACCATCACACTCTACCACTCTAACAGACAACATGTTCTCAGATAATATGGACAAACACAATGTATAGCTTGAGTCTTTATCCAACATCTCAAAACCCAGCAGAACACCATCACACTGTACCACTCTAACAGACAACATGTTCTCAGATAATATGGACAAACACAATGTATAGCTGAGTCTTTATCCAACATCTCAAAACCCAGCAGAACACCATCACACTGTACCACTCTAACAGACAACATGTTCTCAGATAATATGGACAAACACAATGTATAGCTTGAGTCTTTATCCAACATCTCAAAACCCAGCAGAACACCATCACACTGTACCACTCTAACAGACAACATGTTCTCAGATAATATGGACAAACACAATGTCTAGCTTGAGTCTTTATCCAACATCTCAAAAACCAGCAGAACACCACCACACTGTACCACTCTAACAGACAACATGTTCTCAGATAACATGGACAAACACAATGTATAGCTTGAGTCTTTATCCAAAATCTCAAAACCCAGCAGAACACCATCACACTGTACCACTCTAACAGACAACATGTTCTCAGATAATATGGACAAACATAATGTATACCTTGAGTCTTTATCCAACATCTCAAAACCCAGCAAAACACCATCACACTGTACCAGATAATATGGACAAACACAATGTATAGCTTGAGTCTTTATCCAACTTCTCAAAACTCTGCAGAACACCATCACACTGTGCCACTCTAGCAGACAACATGTTCTCAGATAATATGGACAAACACAATGTATAGCTTGAGTCTTTATCCAACATCTCAAAACCCAGCAGAACACCATCACACTGTACCACTCTAACAGACAACATGTTCTCAGATAATATGGACAAACATAATGTATAGCTTGAGTCTTTATCCAACATCTCAAAACCCAGCAGAACACCATCACACTGTACCACTCTAACAGACATGTTCTCAGATAATATGGACAAACACAATGTATAGCTTGAGTCTTTATCCAACATCTCAAAACCCAGCAGAACACCATCACACTGTACCACTCTAACAGACATGTTCTCAGATAATATGGACAAACATAATGTATAGCTGAGTCTTTATCCAACATCTCAAAACCCAGCAGAACACCATCACACTGTACCACTCTAACAGATATGTTCTCAGATAATACGGACAAACACAATGTATAGCTTGAGTCTTTATCCAACATCTCAAAACCCAGCAGAACACCATCACACTGTACCACTCTAACAGACAACATGTTCTCAGATAATATGGACAAACACAATGTCTAGCTTGAGTCTTTATCCAACAGCTCAAAACCCAGCAGAACACCATCACACTGAACCACTCTAACAGACAACATGTTCTCAGATAATATGGACAAACACAATGTATAGCTTGAGTCTTTATCCAACAGCTCAAAACCCAGAAGAACACTACCACACTGTACCACTCTAACAGACAACATGTTCTCAGATAATATGGACAAACACAATGTATAGCTTGAGTCTTTATCCAACAGCTCAAAACCCAGCAGAACACCATCACACTGAACCACTCTAACAGACAACATGTTCTCAGGTAATATGGACAAACACAATGTATAGCTTGAGTCTTTATCCAACATCTCAAAACCCAGCAGAACACCATCACACTGTACCACTCTAACAGAAATGTTCTCAGATAATATGGACAAACACAATGTATAGCTTGAGTCTTTATCCAACATCTCAAAACCCAGCAGAACACCATCACACTGTATCAGATAATATGGACAAACACAATGTATAGCTTGAGTCTTTATCCAACATCTCAAAACTCAGCAGAACACCATCACACTGTACCACTCTAACAGACAACATGTTCTCAGATAATATGGACAAACACAATGTATAGCTTGAGTCTTTATCCAACATCTCAAAACCCAGCAGAACACCATCACACTGTACCACTCTAACAGACAACATGTTCTCAGATAATATGGACAAACACAATGTATAGCTTGAGTCTTTATCCAACATCTCAAAACCCAGCAGAACACCATCACACTGTACCAGATAATATGGACAAACACAATGTATAGCTTGAGTCTTTATCCAACATCTCAAAACCCAGCAGAACACCATCACACTCTACCACTCTAACAGACAACATGTTCTCAGATAATATGGACAAACACAATGTATATTTTGAGTCTTTATCCAACATCTCAAAACCCAGCAGAACACCATCACACTGTACCAGATAATATGGACAAACACAATGAATAGCTTGAGTCTTTATCCAACATCTCAAAACCCAGCAGAACACCATCACACTGTACCACTCTAACAGACAACATGTTCTCAGATAATATGGACAAACACAATGTATAGCTTGAGTCTTTATCCAACATCTCAAAACCCAGCAGAACACCATCACACTGTACCACTCTAACAGACAACATGTTCTCAGATAATATGGACAAACACAATGTATAGCTGAGTCTTTATCCAACATCTCAAAACCCAGCAGAACACCATCACACTGTACCACTCTAACAGACAACATGTTCTCAGATAATATGGACAAACACAATGTATAGCTTGAGTCTTTATCCAACATCTCAAAACCCAGCAGAACACCATCACACTGTACCACTCTAACAGACAACATGTTCTCAGATAATATGGACAAACACAATGTATAGCTTGAGTCTTTATCCAACATCTCAAAAACCAGCAGAACACCACCACACTGTACCACTCTAACAGACAACATGTTCTCAGATAACATGGACAAACACAATGTATAGCTTGAGTCTTTATCCAAAATCTCAAAACCCAGCAGAACACCATCACACTGTACCACTCTAACAGACAACATGTTCTCAGATAATATGGACAAACATAATGTATACCTTGAGTCTTTATCCAACATCTCAAAACCCAGCAAAACACCATCACACTGTACCAGATAATATGGACAAACACAATGTATAGCTTGAGTCTTTATCCAACTTCTCAAAACTCTGCAGAACACCATCACACTGTGCCACTCTAGCAGACAACATGTTCTCAGATAATATGGACAAACACAATGTATAGCTTGAGTCTTTATCCAACATCTCAAAACCCAGCAGAACACCATCACACTGTACCACTCTAACAGACAACATGTTCTCAGATAATATGGACAAACATAATGTATAGCTTGAGTCTTTATCCAACATCTCAAAACCCAGCAGAACACCATCACACTGTACCACTCTAACAGACATGTTCTCAGATAATATGGACAAACACAATGTATAGCTTGAGTCTTTATCCAACATCTCAAAACCCAGCAGAACACCATCACACTGTACCACTCTAACAGACAACATGTTCTCAGATAATATGGACAAACACAATGTATACCTTGAGTCTTTATCCAACATCTCAAAACCCAGCAAAACACCATCACACTGTACCAGATAATATGGACAAACACAATGTATAGCTTGAGTCTTTATCCAACATCTCAAAACCCAGCAAAACACCATCACACTGTACCAGATAATATGGACAAACACAATGTATAGCTTGAGTCTTTATCCAACATCTCAAAACCCAGCAGAACACCATCACACTGTACCACTCTAACAGACAACATGTTCTCAGATAATATGGACAAACATAATGTATAGCTGAGTCTTTATCCAACATCTCAAAACCCAGCAGAACACCATCACACTGTACCACTCTAACAGACATGTTCTCAGATAATATGGACAAACACAATGTATAGCTTGAGTCTTTATCCAACATCTCAAAACCCAGCAGAACACCATCACACTGTACCACTCTAACAGACAACATGTTCTCAGATAATATGGACAAACACAATGTATACCTTGAGTCTTTATCCAACATCTCAAAACCCAGCAAAACACCATCACACTGTACCAGATAATATGGACAAACACAATGTATAGCTTGAGTCTTTATCCAACATCTCAAAACCCAGCAAAACACCATCACACTGTACCAGATAATATGGACAAACACAATGTATAGCTTGAGTCTTTATCCAACATCTCAAAACCCAGCAAAACACCATCACACTGTACCAGATAATATGGACAAACACAATGTATAGCTTGAGTCTTTATCCAACATCTCAAAACCCAGCAAAACACCATCACACTGTACCAGATAATATGGACAAACACAATGTATAGCTTGAGTCTTTATCCAACATCTCAAAACCCAGCAGAACACTATCACACTGTACCACTCTAACAGACAACATGTTCTCAGATAATATGGACAAACATAATGTATAGCTGAGTCTTTATCCAACATCTCAAAACCCAGCAGATCACCATCACACTGTACCACTCTAACAGACATGTTCTCAGATAATATGGACAAACACAATGTATAGCTTGAGTCTTTATCCAACATCTCAAAACCCAGCAGAACACCATCACACTGTACCACTCTAACAGACAACATGTTCTCAGATAATATGGACAAACACAATGTATACCTTGAGTCTTTATCCAACATCTCAAAACCCAGCAAAACACCATCACACTGTACCAGATAATATGGACAAACACAATGTATAGCTTGAGTCTTTATCCAACATCTCAAAACCCAGCAAAACACCATCACACTGTACCAGATAATATGGACAAACACAATGTATAGCTTGAGTCTTTATCCAACATCTCAAAACTCAGCAGAACACCATCACACTGTACCACTCTAACAGACAACATGTTCTCAGATAATATGGACAAACACAATGTATAGCTGAGTCTTTATCCAACATCTCAAAACCCAGCAGAACACCATCACACTGTACCACTCTAACAGACAACATGTTCTCAGATAATATGGACAAACACAATGTATAGCTGAGTCTTTATCCAACATCTCAAAACCCAGCAGAACACCATCACACTGTACCACTCTAACAGACAACATGTTCTCAGATAATATGGACAAACACAATGTATAGCTTGAGTCTTTATCCAACATCTCAAAACCCAGCAGAACACCATCACACTGTACCACTCTAACAGACAACATGTTCTCAGATAATATGGACAAACACAATGTATAGCTTGAGTCTTTATCCAACATCTCAAAAAGCAGCAGAACACCACCACACTGTACCACTCTAACAGACAACATGTTCTCAGATAACATGGACAAACACAATGTATAGCTTGAGTCTTTATCCAAAATCTCAAAACCCAGCAGAACACCATCACACTGTACCACTCTAACAGACAACATGTTCTCAGATAATATGGACAAACATAATGTATACCTTGAGTCTTTATCCAACATCTCAAAACCCAGCAAAACACCATCACACTGTACCAGATAATATGGACAAACACAATGTATAGCTTGAGTCTTTATCCAACTTCTCAAAACTCTGCAGAACACCATCACACTGTGCCACTCTAACAGACAACATGTTCTCAGATAATATGGACAAACACAATGTATAGCTTGAGTCTTTATCCAACATCTCAAAACCCAGCAAAACACCATCACACTGTACCACTCTAACAGACAACATGTTCTCAGATAATATGGACAAACACAATGTCTAGCTTGAGTCTTTATCCAACAGCTCAAAACCCAGCAGAACACCATCACACTGAACCACTCTAACAGACAACATGTTCTCAGATAATATGGACAAACACAATGTATAGCTTGAGTCTTTATCCAACAGCTCAAAACCCAGCAGAACACTACCACACTGTACCACTCTAACAGACAACATGTTCTCAGATAATATGGACAAACACAATGTATAGCTTGAGTCTTTATCCAACAGCTCAAAACCCAGCAGAACACCATCACACTGAACCACTCTAACAGACAACATGTTCTCAGGTAATATGGACAAACACAATGTATAGCTTGAGTCTTTATCCAACATCTCAAAACCCAGCAGAACACCATCACACTGTACCACTCTAATGGAAATGTTCTCAGATAATATGGACAAACACAATGTATAGCTTGAGTCTTTATCCAACATCTCAAAACCCAGCAGAACACCATCACACTGTATCAGATAATATGGACAAACACAATGTATAGCTTGAGTCTTTATCCAACATCTCAAAACTCAGCAGAACACCATCACACTGTACCACTCTAACAGACAACATGTTCTCAGATAATATGGACAAACACAATGTATAGCTTGAGTCTTTATCCAACATCTCAAAACCCAGCAGAACACCATCACACTGTACCACTCTAACAGACAACATGTTCTCAGATAATATGGACAAACACAATGTATAGCTTGAGTCTTTATCCAACATCTCAAAACCCAGCAGAACACCATCACACTGTACCAGATAATATGGACAAACACAATGTATAGCTTGAGTCTTTATCCAACATCTAAAAAACCCAGCAGAACACCATCACACTGTACCACTCTAACAGACAACATGTTCTCAGATAATATGGACAAACACAATGTATAGCTTGAGTCTTTATCCAACATCTCAAAACCCAGCAGAACACCATCACACTGTACCAGATAATATGGACAAACACAATGAATAGCTTGAGTCTTTATCCAACATCTCAAAACCCAGCAGAACACCATCACACTGTACCACTCTAACAGACAACATGTTCTCAGATAATATGGACAAACACAATGTATAGCTTGAGTCTTTATCCAACATCTCAAAACCCAGCAGAACACCATCACACTGTACCACTCTAACAGACAACATGTTCTCAGATAATATGGACAAACACAATGTATAGCTTGAGTCTTTATCCAACATCTCAAAACCCAGCAGAACACCATCACACTGTACCACTCTAACAGACAACATGTTCTCAGATAATATGGACAAACACAATGTATAGCTTGAGTCTTTATCCAACATCTCAAAAACCAGCAGAACACCACCACACTGTACCACTCTAACAGACAACATGTTCTCAGATAACATGGACAAACACAATGTATAGCTTGAGTCTTTATCCAAAATCTCAAAACCCAGCAGAACACCATCACACTGTACCACTCTAACAGACAACATGTTCTCAGATAATATGGACAAACATAATGTATACCTTGAGTCTTTATCCAACATCTCAAAACCCAGCAAAACACCATCACACTGTACCAGATAATATGGACAAACACAATGTATAGCTTGAGTCTTTATCCAACTTCTCAAAACTCTGCAGAACACCATCACACTGTGCCACTCTAACAGACAACATGTTCTCAGATAATATGGACAAACACAATGTATAGCTTGAGTCTTTATCCAACATCTCAAAACCCAGCAGAACACCATCACACTGTACCACTCTAACAGACAACATGTTCTCAGATAATATGGACAAACATAATGTATAGCTTGAGTCTTTATCCAACATCTCAAAACCCAGCAGAACACCATCTAACTGTACCACTCTAACAGACATGTTCTCAGATAATATGGACAAACACAATGTATAGCTTGAGTCTTTATCCAACATCTCAAAACCCAGCAGAACACCATCACACTGTACCACTCTAACAGACAACATGTTCTCAGATAATATGGACAAACACAATGTATACCTTGAGTCTTTATCCAACATCTCAAAACCCAGCAAAACACCATCACACTGTACCAGATAATATGGACAAACACAATGTATAGCTTGAGTCTTTATCCAACATCTCAAAACCCAGCAAAACATCATCACACTGTACCAGATAATATGGACAAACACAATGTATAGCTTGAGTCTTTATCCAACATCTCAAAACCCAGCAGAACACCATCACACTGTACCACTCTAACAG
Source organism: Lampris incognitus (assembly GCF_029633865.1). NCBI lineage: Eukaryota > Metazoa > Chordata > Actinopteri > Lampriformes > Lampridae > Lampris > Lampris incognitus. The sequence continues at coordinate 50,156,934 of NC_079224.1, forward strand.
ACAACATGTTCTCAGATAATATGGACAAACATAATGTATAGCTGAGTCTTTATCCAACATCTCAAAACCCAGCAGAACACCATCACACTGTACCACTCTAACAGACATGTTCTCAGATAATATGGACAAACACAATGTATAGCTTGAGTCTTTATCCAACATCTCAAAACCCAGCAGAACACCATCACACTGTACCACTCTAACAGACAACATGTTCTCAGATAATATGGACAAACACAATGTATACCTTGAGTCTTTATCCAACATCTCAAAACCCAGCAAAACACCATCACACTGTACCAGATAATATGGACAAACACAATGTATAGCTTGAGTCTTTATCCAACATCTCAAAACCCAGCAAAACACCATCACACTGTACCAGATAATATGGACAAACACAATGTATAGCTTGAGTCTTTATCCAACATCTCAAAACTCAGCAGAACACCATCACACTGTACCACTCTAACAGACAACATGTTCTCAGATAATATGGACAAACACAATGTATAGCTGAGTCTTTATCCAACATCTCAAAACCCAGCAGAACACCATCACACTGTACCACTCTAACAGACAACATGTTCTCAGATAATATGGACAAACACAATGTATAGCTTGAGTCTTTATCCAGCATCTCAAAACCCAGCAGAACACCATCACACTGTACCACTCTAACAGACAACATGTTCTCAGATAACATGGACAAACACAATGTATAGCTTGAGTCTTTATCCAAAATCTCAAAACCCAGCAGAACACCATCACACTGTACCACTCTAACAGACAACATGTTCTCAGATAATATGGACAAACATAATGTATACCTTGAGTCTTTATCCAACATCTCAAAACCCAGCAAAACACCATCACACTGTACCAGATAATATGGACAAACACAATGTATAGCTTGAGTCTTTATCCAACTTCTCAAAACTCTGCAGAACACCATCACACTGTGCCACTCTAACAGACAACATGTTCTCAGATAATATGGACAAACACAATGTATAGCTTGAGTCTTTATCCAACATCTCAAAACCCAGCAAAACACCATCACACTGTACCACTCTAACAGACAACATGTTCTCAGATAATATGGACAAACACAATGTATAGCTTGAGTCTTTATCCAACAGCTCAAAACCCAGCAGAACACTACCACACTGTACCACTCTAACAGACAACATGTTCTCAGATAATATGGACAAACACAATGTATAGCTTGAGTCTTTATCCAACAGCTCAAAACCCAGCAGAACACCATCACACTGAACCACTCTAACAGACAACATGTTCTCAGGTAATATGGACAAACACAATGTATAGCTTGAGTCTTTATCCAACATCTCAAAACCCAGCAGAACACCATCACACTGTACCACTCTAACAGAAATGTTCTCAGATAATATGGACAAACACAATGTATAGCTTGAGTCTTTATCCAACATCTCGAAACCCAGCAGAACACCATCACACTGTACCAGATAATATGGACAAACACAATGAATAGCTTGAGTCTTTATCCAACATCTCAAAACCCAGCAGAACACCATCACACTGTACCACTCTAACAGACAACATGTTCTCAGATAATATGGACAAACACAATGTATAGCTTGAGTCTTTATCCAACATCTCAAAACCCAGCAGAACACCATCACACTGTACCACTCTAACAGACAACATGTTCTCAGATAATATGGACAAACACAATGTATAGCTGAGTCTTTATCCAACATCTCAAAACCCAGCAGAACACCATCACACTGTACCACTCTAACAGACAACATGTTCTCAGATAATATGGACAAACACAATGTATACCTTGAGTCTTTATCCAACATCTCAAAACCCAGCAAAACATCATCACACTGTAACAGATAATATGGACAAACACAATGTATAGCTTGAGTCTTTATCCAACATCTCAAAACCCAGCAAAACACCATCACACTGTACCAGATAATATGGACAAACACAATGTATAGCTTGAGTCTTTATCCAACATCTCAAAACCCAGCAGAACACCATCACACTGTACCACTCTAACAGACAACATGTTCTCAGATAATATGGACAAACACAATGTATAGCTTGAGTCTTTATCCAACATCTCAAAACCCAGCAGAACACCATCACACTGTACCACTCTAACAGACAACATGTTCTCAGATAATATGGACAAACACAATGTATAGCTTGAGTCTTTATCCAACATCTCAAAACCCAGCAGAACACCCTCACACTGTACCACTCTAACAGACAACATGTTCTCAGATAATATGGACAAACACAATGTATAGCTTGAGTCTTTATCCAACAGCTCAAAACCCAGCAGAACACCATCACACTGTACCACTCTAACAGACAACATGTTCTCAGATAATATGGACAAACACAATGTATAGCTTGAGTCTTTATCCAACATCTCAAAACCCAGCAAAACACCATCACACTGTACCAGATAATATGGACAAACACAATGTATAGCTTGAGTCTTTATCCAACATCTCAAAACCCAGCAAAACACCATCACACTGTACCAGATAATATGGACAAACACAATGTATAGCTTGAGTCTTTATCCAACTTCTCAAAACTCTGCAGAACACCATCACACTGTGCCACTCTAACAGACAACATGTTCTCAGATAATATGGACAAACACAATGTATAGCTTGAGTCTTTATCTAACATCTCAAAACCCAGCAGAACACCATCACACTGTACCACTCTAACAGACAACATGTTCTCAGATAATATGGACAAACATAATGTATAGCTGAGTCTTTATCCAACATCTCAAAACCCAGCAGAACACCATCACACTGTACCACTCTAACAGATATGTTCTCAGATAATACGGACAAACACAATGTATAGCTTGAGTCTTTATCCAACATCTCAAAACCCAGCAGAACACCATCACACTGTACCACTCTAACAGACAACATGTTCTCAGATAATATGGACAAACACAATGTATAGCTTGAGTCTTTATCCAACATCTCAAAACCCAGCAGAACACCATCACACTGTACCACTCTAACAGACAACATGTTCTCAGATAATATGGACAAACACAATGTCTAGCTTGAGTCTTTATCCAACAGCTCAAAACCCAGCAGAACACCATCACACTGAACCACTCTAACAGACAACATGTTCTCAGATAATATGGACAAACACAATGTATAGCTTGAGTCTTTATCCAACAGCTCAAAACCCAGAAGAACACTACCACACTGTACCACTCTAACAGACAACATGTTCTCAGATAATATGGACAAACACAATGTATAGCTTGAGTCTTTATCCAACAGCTCAAAACCCAGCAGAACACCATCACACTGAACCACTCTAACAGACAACATGTTCTCAGGTAATATGGACAAACACAATGTATAGCTTGAGTCTTTATCCAACATCTCAAAACCCAGCAGAACACCATCACACTGTACCACTCTAACAGAAATGTTCTCAGATAATATGGACAAACACAATGTATAGCTTGAGTCTTTATCCAACATCTCAAAACCCAGCAGAACACCATCACACTGTATCAGATAATATGGACAAACACAATGTATAGCTTGAGTCTTTATCCAACATCTCAAAACTCAGCAGAACACCATCACACTGTACCACTCTAACAGACAACATGTTCTCAGATAATATGGACAAACACAATGTATAGCTTGAGTCTTTATCCAACATCTCAAAACCCAGCAGAACACCATCACACTGTACCACTCTAACAGAAATGTTCTCAGATAATATGGACAAACACAATGTATAGCTTGAGTCTTTATCCAACATCTCGAAACCCAGCAGAACACCATCACACTGTACCAGATAATATGGACAAACACAATGAATAGCTTGAGTCTTTATCCAACATCTCAAAACCCAGCAGAACACCATCACACTGTACCACTCTAACAGACAACATGTTCTCAGATAATATGGACAAACACAATGTATAGCTTGAGTCTTTATCCAACATCTCAAAACCCAGCAGAACACCATCACACTGTACCACTCTAACAGACAACATGTTCTCAGATAATATGGACAAACACAATGTATAGCTGAGTCTTTATCCAACATCTCAAAACCCAGCAGAACACTATCACACTGTACCACTCTAACAGACAACATGTTCTCAGATAATATGGACAAACACAATGTATAGCTTGAGTCTTTATCCAACATCTCAAAACCCAGCAGAACACCATCACACTGTACCACTCTAACAGACAACATGTTCTCAGATAATATGGACAAACACAATGTATACCTTGAGTCTTTATCCAACATCTCAAAACCCAGCAAAACACCATCACACTGTAACAGATAATATGGACAAACACAATGTATAGCTTGAGTCTTTATCCAACATCTCAAAACCCAGCAAAACACCATCACACTGTACCAGATAATATGGACAAACACAATGTATAGCTTGAGTCTTTATCCAACATCTCAAAACCCAGCAGAACACCATCACACTGTACCACTCTAACAGACAACATGTTCTCAGATAATATGGACAAACACAATGTATAGCTTGAGTCTTTATCCAACATCTCAAAACCCAGCAGAACACCCTCACACTGTACCACTCTAACAGACAACATGTTCTCAGATAATATGGACAAACACAATGTATAGCTTGAGTCTTTATCCAACAGCTCAAAACCCAGCAGAACACCATCACACTGTACCACTCTAACAGACAACATGTTCTCAGATAATATGGACAAACACAATGTATAGCTTGAGTCTTTATCCAACATCTCAAAACCCAGCAAAACACCATCACACTGTACCAGATAATATGGACAAACACAATGTATAGCTTGAGTCTTTATCCAACATCTCAAAACCCAGCAAAACACCATCACACTGTACCAGATAATATGGACAAACACAATGTATAGCTTGAGTCTTTATCCAACTTCTCAAAACTCTGCAGAACACCATCACACTGTGCCACTCTAACAGACAACATGTTCTCAGATAATATGGACAAACACAATGTATAGCTTGAGTCTTTATCTAACATCTCAAAACCCAGCAGAACACCATCACACTGTACCACTCTAACAGACAACATGTTCTCAGATAATATGGACAAACATAATGTATAGCTGAGTCTTTATCCAACATCTCAAAACCCAGCAGAACACCATCACACTGTACCACTCTAACAGATATGTTCTCAGATAATACGGACAAACACAATGTATAGCTTGAGTCTTTATCCAACATCTCAAAACCCAGCAGAACACCATCACACTGTACCACTCTAACAGACAACATGTTCTCAGATAATATGGACAAACACAATGTATAGCTTGAGTCTTTATCCAACATCTCAAAACCCAGCAGAACACCATCACACTGTACCACTCTAACAGACAACATGTTCTCAGATAATATGGACAAACACAATGTCTAGCTTGAGTCTTTATCCAACAGCTCAAAACCCAGCAGAACACCATCACACTGAACCACTCTAACAGACAACATGTTCTCAGATAATATGGACAAACACAATGTATAGCTTGAGTCTTTATCCAACAGCTCAAAACCCAGAAGAACACTACCACACTGTACCACTCTAACAGACAACATGTTCTCAGATAATATGGACAAACACAATGTATAGCTTGAGTCTTTATCCAACAGCTCAAAACCCAGCAGAACACCATCACACTGAACCACTCTAACAGACAACATGTTCTCAGGTAATATGGACAAACACAATGTATAGCTTGAGTCTTTATCCAACATCTCAAAACCCAGCAGAACACCATCACACTGTACCACTCTAACAGAAATGTTCTCAGATAATATGGACAAACACAATGTATAGCTTGAGTCTTTATCCAACATCTCAAAACCCAGCAGAACACCATCACACTGTATCAGATAATATGGACAAACACAATGTATAGCTTGAGTCTTTATCCAACATCTCAAAACTCAGCAGAACACCATCACACTGTACCACTCTAACAGACAACATGTTCTCAGATAATATGGACAAACACAATGTATACCTTGAGTCTTTATCCAACATCTCAAAACCCAGCAAAACACCATCACACTGTAACAGATAATATGGACAAACACAATGTATAGCTTGAGTCTTTATCCAACATCTCAAAACCCAGCAAAACACCATCACACTGTACCAGATAATATGGACAAACACAATGTATAGCTTGAGTCTTTATCCAACATCTCAAAACCCAGCAGAACACCATCACACTGTACCACTCTAACAGACAACATGTTCTCAGATAATATGGACAAACACAATGTATAGCTTGAGTCTTTATCCAACATCTCAAAACCCAGCAGAACACCATCACACTGTACCACTCTAACAGACAACATGTTCTCAGATAATATGGACAAACACAATGTATAGCTTGAGTCTTTATCCAACATCTCAAAACCCAGCAGAACACCCTCACACTGTACCACTCTAACAGACAACATGTTCTCAGATAATATGGACAAACACAATGTATAGCTTGAGTCTTTATCCAACAGCTCAAAACCCAGCAGAACACCATCACACTGTACCACTCTAACAGACAACATGTTCTCAGATAATATGGACAAACACAATGTATAGCTTGAGTCTTTATCCAACATCTCAAAACCCAGCAAAACACCATCACACTGTACCAGATAATATGGACAAACACAATGTATAGCTTGAGTCTTTATCCAACATCTCAAAACCCAGCAAAACACCATCACACTGTACCAGATAATATGGACAAACACAATGTATAGCTTGAGTCTTTATCCAACTTCTCAAAACTCTGCAGAACACCATCACACTGTGCCACTCTAACAGACAACATGTTCTCAGATAATATGGACAAACACAATGTATAGCTTGAGTCTTTATCTAACATCTCAAAACCCAGCAGAACACCATCACACTGTACCACTCTAACAGACAACATGTTCTCAGATAATATGGACAAACATAATGTATAGCTGAGTCTTTATCCAACATCTCAAAACCCAGCAGAACACCATCACACTGTACCACTCTAACAGATATGTTCTCAGATAATACGGACAAACACAATGTATAGCTTGAGTCTTTATCCAACATCTCAAAACCCAGCAGAACACCATCACACTGTACCACTCTAACAGACAACATGTTCTCAGATAATATGGACAAACACAATGTATAGCTTGAGTCTTTATCCAACATCTCAAAACCCAGCAGAACACCATCACACTGTACCACTCTAACAGACAACATGTTCTCAGATAATATGGACAAACACAATGTCTAGCTTGAGTCTTTATCCAACAGCTCAAAACCCAGCAGAACACCATCACACTGAACCACTCTAACAGACAACATGTTCTCAGATAATATGGACAAACACAATGTATAGCTTGAGTCTTTATCCAACAGCTCAAAACCCAGAAGAACACTACCACACTGTACCACTCTAACAGACAACATGTTCTCAGATAATATGGACAAACACAATGTATAGCTTGAGTCTTTATCCAACAGCTCAAAACCCAGCAGAACACCATCACACTGAACCACTCTAACAGACAACATGTTCTCAGGTAATATGGACAAACACAATGTATAGCTTGAGTCTTTATCCAACATCTCAAAACCCAGCAGAACACCATCACACTGTACCACTCTAACAGAAATGTTCTCAGATAATATGGACAAACACAATGTATAGCTTGAGTCTTTATCCAACATCTCAAAACCCAGCAGAACACCATCACACTGTATCAGATAATATGGACAAACACAATGTATAGCTTGAGTCTTTATCCAACATCTCAAAACTCAGCAGAACACCATCACACTGTACCACTCTAACAGACAACATGTTCTCAGATAATATGGACAAACACAATGTATAGCTTGAGTCTTTATCCAACATCTCAAAACCCAGCAGAACACCATCACACTGTACCACTCTAACAGACAACATGTTCTCAGATAATATGGACAAACACAATGTATAGCTTGAGTCTTTATCCAACATCTCAAAACCCAGCAGAACACCATCACACTGTACCAGATAATATGGACAAACACAATGTATAGCTTGAGTCTTTATCCAACATCTCAAAACCCAGCAGAACACCATCACACTCTACCACTCTAACAGACAACATGTTCTCAGATAATATGGACAAACACAATGTATAGCTTGAGTCTTTATGCAACATCTCAAAACCCAGCAGAACACCATCACACTGTACCAGATAATATGGACAAACACAATGAATAGCTTGAGTCTTTATCCAACATCTCAAAACCCAGCAGAACACCATCACACTGTACCACTCTAACAGACAACATGTTCTCAGATAATATGGACAAACACAATGTATAGCTTGAGTCTTTATCCAACATCTCAAAACCCAGCAGAACACCATCACACTGTACCACTCTAACAGACAACATGTTCTCAGATAATATGGACAAACACAATGTATAGCTGAGTCTTTATCCAACATCTCAAAACCCAGCAGAACACCATCACACTGTACCACTCTAACAGACAACATGTTCTCAGATAATATGGACAAACACAATGTATAGCTTGAGTCTTTATCCAACATCTCAAAACCCAGCAGAACACCATCACACTGTACCACTCTAACAGACAACATGTTCTCAGATAATATGGACAAACACAATGTATAGCTTGAGTCTTTATCCAACATCTCAAAAACCAGCAGAACACCACCACACTGTACCACTCTAACAGACAACATGTTCTCAGATAACATGGACAAACACAATGTATAGCTTGAGTCTTTATCCAAAATCTCAAAACCCAGCAGAACACCATCACACTGTACCACTCTAACAGACAACATGTTCTCAGATAATATGGACAAACATAATGTATACCTTGAGTCTTTATCCAACATCTCAAAACCCAGCAAAACACCATCACACTGTACCAGATAATATGGACAAACACAATGTATAGCTTGAGTCTTTATCCAACTTCTCAAAACTCTGCAGAACACCATCACACTGTGCCACTCTAGCAGACAACATGTTCTCAGATAATATGGACAAACACAATGTATAGCTTGAGTCTTTATCCAACATCTCAAAACCCAGCAGAACACCATCACACTGTACCACTCTAACAGACAACATGTTCTCAGATAATATGGACAAACATAATGTATAGCTTGAGTCTTTATCCAACATCTCAAAACCCAGCAGAACACCATCACACTGTACCACTCTAACAGACATGTTCTCAGATAATATGGACAAACACAATGTATAGCTTGAGTCTTTATCCAACATCTCAAAACCCAGCAGAACACCATCACACTGTACCACTCTAACAGACAACATGTTCTCAGATAATATGGACAAACACAATGTATACCTTGAGTCTTTATCCAACATCTCAAAACCCAGCAAAACACCATCACACTGTACCAGATAATATGGACAAACACAATGTATAGCTTGAGTCTTTATCCAACATCTCAAAACCCAGCAAAACACCATCACACTGTACCAGATAATATGGACAAACACAATGTATAGCTTGAGTCTTTATCCAACATCTCAAAACCCAGCAGAACACCATCACACTGTACCACTCTAACAGACAACATGTTCTCAGATAATATGGACAAACATAATGTATAGCTGAGTCTTTATCCAACATCTCAAAACCCAGCAGAACACCATCACACTGTACCACTCTAACAGACATGTTCTCAGATAATATGGACAAACACAATGTATAGCTTGAGTCTTTATCCAACATCTCAAAACCCAGCAGAACACCATCACACTGTACCACTCTAACAGACAACATGTTCTCAGATAATATGGACAAACACAATGTATACCTTGAGTCTTTATCCAACATCTCAAAACCCAGCAAAACACCATCACACTGTACCAGATAATATGGACAAACACAATGTATAGCTTGAGTCTTTATCCAACATCTCAAAACCCAGCAAAACACCATCACACTGTATCAGATAATATGGACAAACACAATGTATAGCTTGAGTCTTTATCCAACATCTCAAAACTCAGCAGAACACCATCACACTGTACCACTCTAACAGACAACATGTTCTCAGATAATATGGACAAACACAATGTATAGCTTGAGTCTTTATCCAACATCTCAAAACCCAGCAGAACACCATCACACTGTACCACTCTAACAGAAATGTTCTCAGATAATATGGACAAACACAATGTATAGCTTGAGTCTTTATCCAACATCTCGAAACCCAGCAGAACACCATCACACTGTACCAGATAATATGGACAAACACAATGAATAGCTTGAGTCTTTATCCAACATCTCAAAACCCAGCAGAACACCATCACACTGTACCACTCTAACAGACAACATGTTCTCAGATAATATGGACAAACACAATGTATAGCTTGAGTCTTTATCCAACATCTCAAAACCCAGCAGAACACCATCACACTGTACCACTCTAACAGACAACATGTTCTCAGATAATATGGACAAACACAATGTATAGCTGAGTCTTTATCCAACATCTCAAAACCCAGCAGAACACTATCACACTGTACCACTCTAACAGACAACATGTTCTCAGATAATATGGACAAACACAATGTATAGCTTGAGTCTTTATCCAACATCTCAAAACCCAGCAGAACACCATCACACTGTACCACTCTAACAGACAACATGTTCTCAGATAATATGGACAAACACAATGTATACCTTGAGTCTTTATCCAACATCTCAAAACCCAGCAAAACACCATCACACTGTAACAGATAATATGGACAAACACAATGTATAGCTTGAGTCTTTATCCAACATCTCAAAACCCAGCAAAACACCATCACACTGTACCAGATAATATGGACAAACACAATGTATAGCTTGAGTCTTTATCCAACATCTCAAAACCCAGCAGAACACCATCACACTGTACCACTCTAACAGACAACATGTTCTCAGATAATATGGACAAACACAATGTATAGCTTGAGTCTTTATCCAACATCTCAAAACCCAGCAGAACACCATCACACTGTACCACTCTAACAGACAACATGTTCTCAGATAATATGGACAAACACAATGTATAGCTTGAGTCTTTATCCAACATCTCAAAACCCAGCAGAACACCCTCACACTGTACCACTCTAACAGACAACATGTTCTCAGATAATATGGACAAACACAATGTATAGCTTGAGTCTTTATCCAACAGCTCAAAACCCAGCAGAACACCATCACACTGTACCACTCTAACAGACAACATGTTCTCAGATAATATGGACAAACACAATGTATAGCTTGAGTCTTTATCCAACATCTCAAAACCCAGCAAAACACCATCACACTGTACCAGATAATATGGACAAACACAATGTATAGCTTGAGTCTTTATCCAACATCTCAAAACCCAGCAAAACACCATCACACTGTACCAGATAATATGGACAAACACAATGTATAGCTTGAGTCTTTATCCAACTTCTCAAAACTCTGCAGAACACCATCACACTGTGCCACTCTAACAGACAACATGTTCTCAGATAATATGGACAAACACAATGTATAGCTTGAGTCTTTATCTAACATCTCAAAACCCAGCAGAACACCATCACACTGTACCACTCTAACAGACAACATGTTCTCAGATAATATGGACAAACATAATGTATAGCTGAGTCTTTATCCAACATCTCAAAACCCAGCAGAACACCATCACACTGTACCACTCTAACAGATATGTTCTCAGATAATACGGACAAACACAATGTATAGCTTGAGTCTTTATCCAACATCTCAAAACCCAGCAGAACACCATCACACTGTACCACTCTAACAGACAACATGTTCTCAGATAATATGAACAAACACAATGTATAGCTTGAGTCTTTATCCAACATCTCAAAACCCAGCAGAACACCATCACACTGTACCACTCTAACAGACAACATGTTCTCAGATAATATGGACAAACACAATGTCTAGCTTGAGTCTTTATCCAACAGCTCAAAACCCAGCAGAACACCATCACACTGAACCACTCTAACAGACAACATGTTCTCAGATAATATGGACAAACACAATGTATAGCTTGAGTCTTTATCCAACAGCTCAAAACCCAGAAGAACACTACCACACTGTACCACTCTAACAGACAACATGTTCTCAGATAATATGGACAAACACAATGTATAGCTTGAGTCTTTATCCAACAGCTCAAAACCCAGCAGAACACCATCACACTGAACCACTCTAACAGACAACATGTTCTCAGGTAATATGGACAAACACAATGTATAGCTTGAGTCTTTATCCAACATCTCAAAACCCAGCAGAACACCATCACACTGTACCACTCTAACAGAAATGTTCTCAGATAATATGGACAAACACAATGTATAGCTTGAGTCTTTATCCAACATCTCAAAACCCAGCAGAACACCATCACACTGTATCAGATAATATGGACAAACACAATGTATAGCTTGAGTCTTTATCCAACATCTCAAAACTCAGCAGAACACCATCACACTGTACCACTCTAACAGACAACATGTTCTCAGATAATATGGACAAACACAATGTATAGCTTGAGTCTTTATCCAACATCTCAAAACCCAGCAGAACACCATCACACTGTACCACTCTAACAGACAACATGTTCTCAGATAATATGGACAAACACAATGTATAGCTTGAGTCTTTATCCAACATCTCAAAACCCAGCAGAACACCATCACACTGTACCAGATAATATGGACAAACACAATGTATAGCTTGAGTCTTTATCCAACATCTCAAAACCCAGCAGAACACCATCACACTCTACCACTCTAACAGACAACATGTTCTCAGATAATATGGACAAACACAATGTATAGCTTGAGTCTTTATGCAACATCTCAAAACCCAGCAGAACACCATCACACTGTACCAGATAATATGGACAAACACAATGAATAGCTTGAGTCTTTATCCAACATCTCAAAACCCAGCAGAACACCATCACACTGTACCACTCTAACAGACAACATGTTCTCAGATAATATGGACAAACACAATGTATAGCTTGAGTCTTTATCCAACATCTCAAAACCCAGCAGAACACCATCACACTGTACCACTCTAACAGACAACATGTTCTCAGATAATATGGACAAACACAATGTATAGCTGAGTCTTTATCCAACATCTCAAAACCCAGCAGAACACCATCACACTGTACCACTCTAACAGACAACATGTTCTCAGATAATATGGACAAACACAATGTATAGCTTGAGTCTTTATCCAACATCTCAAAACCCAGCAGAACACCATCACACTGTACCACTCTAACAGACAACATGTTCTCAGATAATATGGACAAACACAATGTATAGCTTGAGTCTTTATCCAACATCTCAAAAACCAGCAGAACACCACCACACTGTACCACTCTAACAGACAACATGTTCTCAGATAACATGGACAAACACAATGTATAGCTTGAGTCTTTATCCAAAATCTCAAAACCCAGCAGAACACCATCACACTGTACCACTCTAACAGACAACATGTTCTCAGATAATATGGACAAACATAATGTATACCTTGAGTCTTTATCCAACATCTCAAAACCCAGCAAAACACCATCACACTGCACCAGATAATATGGACAAACACAATGTATAGCTTGAGTCTTTATCCAACTTCTCAAAACTCTGCAGAACACCATCACACTGTGCCACTCTAGCAGACAACATGTTCTCAGATAATATGGACAAACACAATGTATAGCTTGAGTCTTTATCCAACATCTCAAAACCCAGCAGAACACCATCACACTGTACCACTCTAACAGACAACATGTTCTCAGATAATATGGACAAACATAATGTATAGCTTGAGTCTTTATCCAACATCTCAAAACCCAGCAGAACACCATCACACTGTACCACTCTAACAGACATGTTCTCAGATAATATGGACAAACACAATGTATAGCTTGAGTCTTTATCCAACATCTCAAAACCCAGCAGAACACCATCACACTGTACCACTCTAACAGACAACATGTTCTCAGATAATATGGACAAACACAATGTATACCTTGAGTCTTTATCCAACATCTCAAAACCCAGCAAAACACCATCACACTGTACCAGATAATATGGACAAACACAATGTATAGCTTGAGTCTTTATCCAACATCTCAAAACCCAGCAAAACACCATCACACTGTACCAGATAATATGGACAAACACAATGTATAGCTTGAGTCTTTATCCAACATCTCAAAACCCAGCAGAACACCATCACACTGTACCACTCTAACAGACAACATGTTCTCAGATAATATGGACAAACATAATGTATAGCTGAGTCTTTATCCAACATCTCAAAACCCAGCAGAACACCATCACACTGTACCACTCTAACAGACATGTTCTCAGATAATATGGACAAACACAATGTATAGCTTGAGTCTTTATCCAACATCTCAAAACCCAGCAGAACACCATCACACTGTACCACTCTAACAGACAACATGTTCTCAGATAATATGGACAAACACAATGTATACCTTGAGTCTTTATCCAACATCTCAAAACCCAGCAAAACACCATCACACTGTACCAGATAATATGGACAAACACAATGTATAGCTTGAGTCTTTATCCAACATCTCAAAACCCAGCAAAACACCATCACACTGTACCAGATAATATGGACAAACACAATGTATAGCTTGAGTCTTTATCCAACATCTCAAAACCCAGCAAAACACCATCACACTGTACCAGATAATATGGACAAACACAATGTATAGCTTGAGTCTTTATCCAACATCTCAAAACCCAGCAAAACACCATCACACTGTACCAGATAATATGGACAAACACAATGTATAGCTTGAGTCTTTATCCAACATCTCAAAACCCAGCAGAACACTATCACACTGTACCACTCTAACAGACAACATGTTCTCAGATAATATGGACAAACATAATGTATAGCTGAGTCTTTATCCAACATCTCAAAACCCAGCAGATCACCATCACACTGTACCACTCTAACAGACATGTTCTCAGATAATATGGACAAACACAATGTATAGCTTGAGTCTTTATCCAACATCTCAAAACCCAGCAGAACACCATCACACTGTACCACTCTAACAGACAACATGTTCTCAGATAATATGGACAAACACAATGTATACCTTGAGTCTTTATCCAACATCTCAAAACCCAGCAGAACACCATCACACTGTACCACTCTAACAGACAACATGTTCTCAGATAATATGGACAAACACAATGTATAGCTTGAGTCTTTATCCAACATCTCAAAAACCAGGAGAACACCACCACACTGTACCACTCTAACAGACAACATGTTCTCAGATAACATGGACAAACACAATGTATAGCTTGAGTCTTTATCCAAAATCTCAAAACCCAGCAGAACACCATCACACTGTACCACTCTAACAGACAACATGTTCTCAGATAATATGGACAAACATAATGTATACCTTGAGTCTTTATCCAACATCTCAAAACCCAGCAAAACACCATCACACTGTACCAGATAATATGGACAAACACAATGTATAGCTTGAGTCTTTATCCAGCTTCTCAAAACTCTGCAGAACACCATCACACTGTGCCACTCTAACAGACAACATGTTCTCAGATAATATGGACAAACACAATGTATAGCTTGAGTCTTTATCCAACATCTCAAAACCCAGCAAAACACCATCACACTGTACCACTCTAACAGACAACATGTTCTCAGATAATATGGACAAACACAATGTCTAGCTTGAGTCTTTATCCAACAGCTCAAAACCCAGCAGAACACCATCACACTGAACCACTCTAACAGACAACATGTTCTCAGATAATATGGACAAACACAATGTATAGCTTGAGTCTTTATCCAACAGCTCAAAACCCAGCAGAACACTACCACACTGTACCACTCTAACGGACAACATGTTCTCAGATAATATGAACAAACACAATGTATAGCTTGAGTCTTTATCCAACAGCTCAAAACCCAGCAGAACACCATCACACTGAACCACTCTAACAGACAACATGTTCTCAGGTAATATGGACAAACACAATGTATAGCTTGAGTCTTTATCCAACATCTCAAAACCCAGCAGAACACCATCACACTGTACCACTCTAATGGAAATGTTCTCAGATAATATGGACGAACACAATGTATAGCTTGAGTCTTTATCCAACATCTCAAAACCCAGCAGAACACCATCACACTGTATCAGATAATATGGACAAACACAATGTATAGCTTGAGTCTTTATCCAACATCTCAAAACTCAGCAGAACACCATCACACTGTACCACTCTAACAGACAACATGTTCTCAGATAATATGGACAAACACAATGTATAGCTTGAGTCTTTATCCAACATCTCAAAACCCAGCAGAACACCATCACACTGTACCACTCTAACAGACAACATGTTCTCAGATAATATGGACAAACACAATGTATAGCTTGAGTCTTTATCCAACATCTCAAAACCCAGCAGAACACCATCACACTGTACCAGATAATATGGACAAACACAATGTATAGCTTGAGTCTTTATCCAACATCTCAAAACCCAGCAGAACACCATCACACTGTACCACTCTAACAGACAACATGTTCTCAGATAATATGGACAAACACAATGTATAGCTTGAGTCTTTATCCAACATCTCAAAACCCAGCAGAACACCATCACACTGTACCAGATAATATGGACAAACACAATGAATAGCTTGAGTCTTTATCCAACATCTCAAAACCCAGCAGAACACCATCACACTGTACCACTCTAACAGACAACATGTTCTCAGATAATATGGACAAACACAATGTATAGCTTGAGTCTTTATCCAACATCTCAAAACCCAGCAGAACACCATCACACTGTACCACTCTAACAGACAACATGTTCTCAGATAATATGGACAAACACAATGTATAGCTTGAGTCTTTATCCAACATCTCAAAACCCAGCAGAACACCATCACACTGTACCACTCTAACAGACAACATGTTCTCAGATAATATGGACAAACACAATGTATAGCTTGAGTCTTTATCCAACATCTCAAAAACCAGCAGAATACCACCACACTGTACCACTCTAACAGACAACATGTTCTCAGATAACATGGACAAACACAATGTATAGCTTGAGTCTTTATCCAAAATCTCAAAACCCAGCAGAACACCATCACACTGTACCACTCTAACAGACAACATGTTCTCAGATAATATGGACAAACATAATGTATACCTTGAGTCTTTATCCAACATCTCAAAACCCAGCAAAACACCATCACACTGTACCAGATAATATGGACAAACACAATGTATAGCTTGAGTCTTTATCCAACTTCTCAAAACTCTGCAGAACACCATCACACTGTGCCACTCTAACAGACAACATGTTCTCAGATAATATGGACAAACACAATGTATAGCTTGAGTCTTTATCCAACATCTCAAAACCCAGCAGAACACCATCACACTGTACCACTCTAACAGACAACATGTTCTCAGATAATATGGACAAACATAATGTATAGCTTGAGTCTTTATCCAACATCTCAAAACCCAGCAGAACACCATCTAACTGTACCACTCTAACAGACATGTTCTCAGATAATATGGACAAACACAATGTATAGCTTGAGTCTTTATCCAACATCTCAAAACCCAGCAGAACACCATCACACTGTACCACTCTAACAGACAACATGTTCTCAGATAATATGGACAAACACAATGTATACCTTGAGTCTTTATCCAACATCTCAAAACCCAGCAAAACACCATCACACTGTACCAGATAATATGGACAAACACAATGTATAGCTTGGGTCTTTATCCAACATCTCAAAACCCAGCAAAACATCATCACACTGTACCAGATAATATGGACAAACACAATGTATAGCTTGAGTCTTTATCCAACATCTCAAAACCCAGCAGAACACCATCACACTGTACCACTCTAACAGACAACATGTTCTCAGATAATATGGACAAACATAATGTATAGCTGAGTCTTTATCCAACATCTCAAAACCCAGCAGAACACCATCACACTGTACCACTCTAACAGACATGTTCTCAGATAATATGGACAAACACAATGTATAGCTTGAGTCTTTATCCAACATCTCAAAACCCAGCAGAACACCATCACACTGTACCACTCTAACAGACAACATGTTCTCAGATAATATGGACAAACACAATGTATACCTTGAGTCTTTATCCAACATCTCAAAACCCAGCAAAACACCATCACACTGTACCAGATAATATGGACAAACACAATGTATAGCTTGAGTCTTTATCCAACATCTCAAAACCCAGCAAAACACCATCACACTGTACCAGATAATATGGACAAACACAATGTATAGCTTGAGTCTTTATCCAACATCTCAAAACCCAGCAGAACACCATCACACTGTACCACTCTAACAGACAACATGTTCTCAGATAATATGGACAAACACAATGTATAGCTGAGTCTTTATCCAACATCTCAAAACCCAGCAGAACACCATCACACTGTACCACTCTAACAGACAACATGTTCTCAGATAATATGGACAAACACAATGTATAGCTTGAGTCTTTATCCAACATCTCAAAACCCAGCAGAACACCATCACACTGTACCACTCTAACAGACAACATGTTCTCAGATAATATGGACAAACACAATGTATAGCTTGAGTCTTTATCCAACATCTCAAAAACCAGCAGAACACCACCACACTGTACCACTCTAACAGACAACATGTTCTCAGATAACATGGACAAACACAATGTATAGCTTGAGTCTTTATCCAAAATCTCAAAACCCAGCAGAACACCATCACACTGTACCACTCTAACAGACAACATGTTCTCAGATAATATGGACAAACATAATGTATACCTTGAGTCTTTATCCAACATCTCAAAACCCAGCAAAACACCATCACACTGTACCAGATAATATGGACAAACACAATGTATAGCTTGAGTCTTTATCCAACTTCTCAAAACTCTGCAGAACACCATCACACTGTGCCACTCTAACAGACAACATGTTCTCAGATAATATGGACAAACACAATGTATAGCTTGAGTCTTTATCCAACATCTCAAAACCCAGCAAAACACCATCACACTGTACCACTCTAACAGACAACATGTTCTCAGATAATATGGACAAACACAATGTATAGCTTGAGTCTTTATCCAACAGCTCAAAACCCAGCAGAACACTACCACACTGTACCACTCTAACAGACAACATGTTCTCAGATAATATGGACAAACACAATGTATAGCTTGAGTCTTTATCCAACAGCTCAAATCCCAGCAGAACACCATCACACTGAACCACTCTAACAGACAACATGTTCTCAGGTAATATGGACAAACACAATGTATAGCTTGAGTCTTTATCCAACATCTCAAAACCCAGCAGAACACCATCACACTGTACCACTCTAACAGAAATGTTCTCAGATAATATGGACAAACACAATGTATAGCTTGAGTCTTTATCCAACATCTCAAAACCCAGCAGAACACCATCACACTGTATCAGATAATATGGACAAACACAATGTATAGCTTGAGTCTTTATCCAACATCTCAAAACTCAGCAGAACACCATCACACTGTACCACTCTAACAGACAACATGTTCTCAGATAATATGGACAAACACAATGTATAGCTTGAGTCTTTATCCAACATCTCAAAACCCAGCAGAACACCATCACACTGTACCACTCTAACAGACAACATGTTCTCAGATAATATGGACAAACACAATGTATAGCTTGAGTCTTTATCCAACATCTCAAAACCCAGCAGAACACCATCACACTGTACCAGATAATATGGACAAACACAATGTATAGCTTGAGTCTTTATCCAACATCTCAAAACCCAGCAGAACACCATCACACTGTACCACTCTAACAGACAACATGTTCTCAGATAATATGGACAAACACAATGTATAGCTTGAGTCTTTATCCAATATCTCAAAACCCAGCAGAACACCATCACACTGTACCACTCTAACAGACAACATGTTCTCAGATAATATGGACAAACACAATGTATAGCTTGAGTCTTTATCCAACATCTCAAAACCCAGCAGAACACCATCACA
Source organism: Lampris incognitus (assembly GCF_029633865.1). Taxonomy (NCBI): domain Eukaryota; kingdom Metazoa; phylum Chordata; class Actinopteri; order Lampriformes; family Lampridae; genus Lampris; species Lampris incognitus. The sequence continues at coordinate 50,177,226 of NC_079224.1, forward strand.
CTGTACCACTCTAACAGACAACATGTTCTCAGATAATATGGACAAACACAATGTATAGCTTGAGTCTTTATCCAACATCTCAAAACCCAGCAGAACACCATCACACTGTACCACTCTAACAGACAACATGTTCTCAGATAATATGGACAAACACAATGTATAGCTTGAGTCTTTATCCAACATCTCAAAACCCAGCAGAACACCACCACACTGTACCACTCTAACAGACAACATGTTCTCAGATAATATGGACAAACACAATGTATAGCTTGAGTCTTTATCCAACATCTCAAAACCCAGCAGAACACCATCACACTGTACCAGATAATATGGACAAACACAATGTATAGCTTGAGTCTTTATCCAACATCTCAAAACCCAGCAAAACACCATCACACTGTACCAGATAATATGGACAAACACAATGTATAGCTTGAGTCTTTATCCAACATCTCAAAACTCAGCAGAACACCATCACACTGTAACACTCTAACAGACAACATGTTCTCAGATAATATGGACAAACACAATATATAGCTTGAGTCTTTATCCAACATCTCAAAACCCAGCAGAACACCATCACACTGTACCACTCTAACAGACAACATGTTCTCAGATAATATGGACAAACACAATGTATAGCTTGAGTCTTTATCCAACATCTCAAAACCCAGCAGAACACCATCACACTGTACCACTCTAACAGACAACATGTTCTCAGATAATATGGACAAACACAATGTATAGCTTGAGTCTTTATCCAACAGCTCAAAACCCAGCAGAACACCATCACACTGTACCAGATAATATGGACAAACACAATGTATAGCTTGAGTCTTTATCCAACATCTCAAAACTCAGCAGAACACCATCACACTGTACCACTCTAACAGACAACATGTTCTCAGATAATATGGACAAACATAATGTATAGCTTGAGTCTTTATCCAACATCTCAAAACCCAGCAGAACACCATCACACTGTACCACTCTAACAGACAACATGTTCTCAGATAATATGGACAAACACAATGTATAGCTTGAGTCTTTATCCATCATCTCAAAACCCAGCAGAACACCATCACACTGTACCAGATAATATGGACAAACACAATGTATAGCTTGAGTCTTTATCCGACATCTCAAAACCCAGCAGAACACCATCACACTGTACCACTCTAACAGACAACATGTTCTCAGATAATATGGACAAACACAATGTATAGCTTGAGTCTTTATCCAACATCTCAAAACCCAGCAGAACACCATCACACTGTACCACTCTAACAGACAACATGTTCTCAGATAATATGGACAAACACAATGTATAGCTTGAGTCTTTATCCAACATCTCAAAACCCAGCAGAACACCATCACACTGTACCACTCTAACAGACAACATGTTCTCAGATAATATGGACAAACACAATGTATAGCTTGAGTCTTTATCCAACATCTCAAAACCCAGCAGAACACCATCACACTGTACCACTCTAACAGACAACATGTTCTCAGATAATATGGACAAACACAATGTATAGCTTGAGTCTTTATCCAACATCTCAAAACCCAGCAGAACACCATCACACTGTACCAAATAATATGGACAAACACAATGAATAGCTTGAGTCTTTATCCAACATCTCAAAACCCAGCAGAACACCATCACACTGTACCACTCTAACAGAAATGTTCTCAGATAATATGGACAAACACAATATATAGCTTGAGCCTTTATCCAACATCTCAAAACCCAGCAGAACACCATCACACTGTACCAGATAATATGGACAAACACAATGTATAGCTTGAGTCTTTATCCAACATCTCAAAACTCAGCAGAACACCATCACACTGTACCACTCTAACAGACAACATGTTCTCAGATATTATGGACAAACACAATGTATAGCTTGAGTCTTTATCCAACATCTCAAAACCCAGCAGAACACCATCACACTGTACCAGATAATATGGACAAACACAATGTATAGCTTGAGTCTTTATCCAACATCTCAAAACCCAGCAGAACACCATCACACTGTACCACTCTAACAGACAACATGTTCTCAGATAATATGGACAAACACAATGTATAGCTTGAGTCTTTATCCAACATCTCAAAACCCAGCAGAACACCATCACACTGTACCAGATAATATGGACAAACACAATGAATAGCTTGAGTCTTTATCCAACATCTCAAAACCCAGCAGAACACCATCACACTGTACCACTCTAACAGACAACATGTTCTCAGATAATATGGACAAACACAATGTATAGCTTGAGTCTTTATCCAACATCTCAAAACCCAGCAGAACACCATCACACTGTACCACTCTAACAGACAACATGTTCTCAGATAATATGGACAAACACAATGTATAGCTGAGTCTTTATCCAACATCTCAAAACCCAGCAGAACACTATCACACTGTACCACTCTAACAGACAACATGTTCTCAGATAATATGGACAAACACAATGTATAGCTTGAGTCTTTATCCAACATCTCAAAACCCAGCAGAACACCATCACACTGTACCACTCTAACAGACAACATGTTCTCAGATAATATGGACAAACACAATGTATACCTTGAGTCTTTATCCAACATCTCAAAACCCAGCAAAACACCATCACACTGTAACAGATAATATGGACAAACACAATGTATAGCTTGAGTCTTTATCCAACATCTCAAAACCCAGCAAAACACCATCACACTGTACCAGATAATATGGACAAACACAATGTATAGCTTGAGTCTTTATCCAACATCTCAAAACCCAGCAGAACACCATCACACTGTACCACTCTAACAGACAACATGTTCTCAGATAATATGGACAAACACAATGTATAGCTTGAGTCTTTATCCAACATCTCAAAACCCAGCAGAACACCATCACACTGTACCACTCTAACAGACAACATGTTCTCAGATAATATGGACAAACACAATGTATAGCTTGAGTCTTTATCCAACATCTCAAAACCCAGCAGAACACCCTCACACTGTACCACTCTAACAGACAACATGTTCTCAGATAATATGGACAAACACAATGTATAGCTTGAGTCTTTATCCAACAGCTCAAAACCCAGCAGAACACCATCACACTGTACCACTCTAACAGACAACATGTTCTCAGATAATATGGACAAACACAATGTATAGCTTGAGTCTTTATCCAACATCTCAAAACCCAGCAAAACACCATCACACTGTACCAGATAATATGGACAAACACAATGTATAGCTTGAGTCTTTATCCAACATCTCAAAACCCAGCAAAACACCATCACACTGTACCAGATAATATGGACAAACACAATGTATAGCTTGAGTCTTTATCCAACTTCTCAAAACTCTGCAGAACACCATCACACTGTGCCACTCTAACAGACAACATGTTCTCAGATAATATGGACAAACACAATGTATAGCTTGAGTCTTTATCTAACATCTCAAAACCCAGCAGAACACCATCACACTGTACCACTCTAACAGACAACATGTTCTCAGATAATATGGACAAACATAATGTATAGCTGAGTCTTTATCCAACATCTCAAAACCCAGCAGAACACCATCACACTGTACCACTCTAACAGATATGTTCTCAGATAATACGGACAAACACAATGTATAGCTTGAGTCTTTATCCAACATCTCAAAACCCAGCAGAACACCATCACACTGTACCACTCTAACAGACAACATGTTCTCAGATAATATGGACAAACACAATGTATAGCTTGAGTCTTTATCCAACATCTCAAAACCCAGCAGAACACCATCACACTGTACCACTCTAACAGACAACATGTTCTCACATAATATGGACAAACACAATGTCTAGCTTGAGTCTTTATCCAACAGCTCAAAACCCAGCAGAACACCATCACACTGAACCACTCTAACAGACAACATGTTCTCAGATAATATGGACAAACACAATGTATAGCTTGAGTCTTTATCCAACAGCTCAAAACCCAGAAGAACACTACCACACTGTACCACTCTAACAGACAACATGTTCTCAGATAATATGGACAAACACAATGTATAGCTTGAGTCTTTATCCAACAGCTCAAAACCCAGCAGAACACCATCACACTGAACCACTCTAACAGACAACATGTTCTCAGGTAATATGGACAAACACAATGTATAGCTTGAGTCTTTATCCAACATCTCAAAACCCAGCAGAACACCATCACACTGTACCACTCTAACAGAAATGTTCTCAGATAATATGGACAAACACAATGTATAGCTTGAGTCTTTATCCAACATCTCAAAACCCAGCAGAACACCATCACACTGTATCAGATAATATGGACAAACACAATGTATAGCTTGAGTCTTTATCCAACATCTCAAAACTCAGCAGAACACCATCACACTGTACCACTCTAACAGACAACATGTTCTCAGATAATATGGACAAACACAATGTATAGCTTGAGTCTTTATCCAACATCTCAAAACCCAGCAGAACACCATCACACTGTACCACTCTAACAGACAACATGTTCTCAGATAATATGGACAAACACAATGTATAGCTTGAGTCTTTATCCAACATCTCAAAACCCAGCAGAACACCATCACACTGTACCAGATAATATGGACAAACACAATGTATAGCTTGAGTCTTTATCCAACATCTCAAAACCCAGCAGAACACCATCACACTCTACCACTCTAACAGACAACATGTTCTCAGATAATATGGACAAACACAATGTATAGCTTGAGTCTTTATCCAACATCTCAAAACCCAGCAGAACACCATCACACTGTACCAGATAATATGGACAAACACAATGAATAGCTTGAGTCTTTATCCAACATCTCAAAACCCAGCAGAACACCATCACACTGTACCACTCTAACAGACAACATGTTCTCAGATAATATGGACAAACACAATGTATAGCTTGAGTCTTTATCCAACATCTCAAAACCCAGCAGAACACCATCACACTGTACCACTCTAACAGACAACATGTTCTCAGATAATATGGACAAACACAATGTATAGCTGAGTCTTTATCCAACATCTCAAAACCCAGCAGAACACCATCACACTGTACCACTCTAACAGACAACATGTTCTCAGATAATATGGACAAACACAATGTATAGCTTGAGTCTTTATCCAACATCTCAAAACCCAGCAGAACACCACCACACTGTACCACTCTAACAGACAACATGTTCTCAGATAACATGGACAAACACAATGTATAGCTTGAGTCTTTATCCAAAATCTCAAAACCCAGCAGAACACCATCACACTGTACCACTCTAACAGACAACATGTTCTCAGATAATATGGACAAACATAATGTATACCTTGAGTCTTTATCCAACATCTCAAAACCCAGCAAAACACCATCACACTGTACCAGATAATATGGACAAACACAATGTATAGCTTGAGTCTTTATCCAACTTCTCAAAACTCTGCAGAACACCATCACACTGTGCCACTCTAGCAGACAACATGTTCTCAGATAATATGGACAAACACAATGTATAGCTTGAGTCTTTATCCAACATCTCAAAACCCAGCAGAACACCATCACACTGTACCACTCTAACAGACAACATGTTCTCAGATAATATGGACAAACATAATGTATAGCTGAGTCTTTATCCAACATCTCAAAACCCAGCAGAACACCATCACACTGTACCACTCTAACAGACATGTTCTCAGATAATATGGACAAACACAATGTATAGCTTGAGTCTTTATCCAACATCTCAAAACCCAGCAGAACACCATCACACTGTACCACTCTAACAGACAACATGTTCTCAGATAATATGGACAAACACAATGTATACCTTGAGTCTTTATCCAACATCTCAAAACCCAGCAAAACACCATCACACTGTACCAGATAATATGGACAAACACAATGTATAGCTTGAGTCTTTATCCAACATCTCAAAACCCAGCAAAACACCATCACACTGTACCAGATAATATGGACAAACACAATGTATAGCTTGAGTCTTTATCCAACATCTCAAAACCCAGCAAAACACCATCACACTGTACCAGATAATATGGACAAACACAATGTATAGCTTGAGTCTTTATCCAACATCTCAAAACCCAGCAAAACACCATCACACTGTACCAGATAATATGGACAAACACAATGTATAGCTTGAGTCTTTATCCAACATCTCAAAACCCAGCAGAACACTATCACACTGTACCACTCTAACAGACAACATGTTCTCAGATAATATGGACAAACATAATGTATAGCTGAGTCTTTATCCAACATCTCAAAACCCAGCAGATCACCATCACACTGTACCACTCTAACAGACATGTTCTCAGATAATATGGACAAACACAATGTATAGCTTGAGTCTTTATCCAACATCTCAAAACCCAGCAGAACACCATCACACTGTACCACTCTAACAGACAACATGTTCTCAGATAATATGGACAAACACAATGTATACCTTGAGTCTTTATCCAACATCTCAAAACCCAGCAAAACACCATCACACTGTACCAGATAATATGGACAAACACAATGTATAGCTTGAGTCTTTATCCAACATCTCAAAACCCAGCAAAACACCATCACACTGTACCAGATAATATGGACAAACACAATGTATAGCTTGAGTCTTTATCCAACATCTCAAAACTCAGCAGAACACCATCACACTGTACCACTCTAACAGACAACATGTTCTCAGATAATATGGACAAACACAATGTATAGCTGAGTCTTTATCCAACATCTCAAAACCCAGCAGAACACCATCACACTGTACCACTCTAACAGACAACATGTTCTCAGATAATATGGACAAACACAATGTATAGCTGAGTCTTTATCCAACATCTCAAAACCCAGCAGAACACCATCACACTGTACCACTCTAACAGACAACATGTTCTCAGATAATATGGACAAACACAATGTATAGCTTGAGTCTTTATCCAACATCTCAAAAACCAGCAGAACACCACCACACTGTACCACTCTAACAGACAACATGTTCTCAGATAACATGGACAAACACAATGTATAGCTTGAGTCTTTATCCAAAATCTCAAAACCCAGCAGAACACCATCACACTGTACCACTCTAACAGACAACATGTTCTCAGATAATATGGACAAACATAATGTATACCTTGAGTCTTTATCCAACATCTCAAAACCCAGCAAAACACCATCACACTGTACCAGATAATATGGACAAACACAATGTATAGCTTGAGTCTTTATCCAACTTCTCAAAACTCTGCAGAACACCATCACACTGTGCCACTCTAACAGACAACATGTTCTCAGATAATATGGACAAACACAATGTATAGCTTGAGTCTTTATCCAACATCTCAAAACCCAGCAAAACACCATCACACTGTACCACTCTAACAGACAACATGTTCTCAGATAATATGGACAAACACAATGTCTAGCTTGAGTCTTTATCCAACAGCTCAAAACCCAGCAGAACACCATCACACTGAACCACTCTAACAGACAACATGTTCTCAGATAATATGGACAAACACAATGTATAGCTTGAGTCTTTATCCAACAGCTCAAAACCCAGCAGAACACCATCACACTGAACCACTCTAACAGACAACATGTTCTCAGGTAATATGGACAAACACAATGTATAGCTTGAGTCTTTATCCAACATCTCAAAACCCAGCAGAACACCATCACACTGTACCACTCTAATGGAAATGTTCTCAGATAATATGGACAAACACAATGTATAGCTTGAGTCTTTATCCAACATCTCAAAACCCAGCAGAACACCATCACACTGTATCAGATAATATGGACAAACACAATGTATAGCTTGAGTCTTTATCCAACATCTCAAAACTCAGCAGAACACCATCACACTGTACCACTCTAACAGACAACATGTTCTCAGATAATATGGACAAACACAATGTATAGCTTGAGTCTTTATCCAACATCTCAAAACCCAGCAGAACACCATCACACTGTACCACTCTAACAGACAACATGTTCTCAGATAATATGGACAAACACAATGTATAGCTTGAGTCTTTATCCAACATCTCAAAACCCAGCAGAACACCATCACACTGTACCAGATAATATGGACAAACACAATGTATAGCTTGAGTCTTTATCCAACATCTCAAAACCCAGCAGAACACCATCACACTGTACCACTCTAACAGACAACATGTTCTCAGATAATATGGACAAACACAATGTATAGCTTGAGTCTTTATCCAACATCTCAAAACCCAGCAGAACACCATCACACTGTACCAGATAATATGGACAAACACAATGAATAGCTTGAGTCTTTATCCAACATCTCAAAACCCAGCAGAACACCATCACACTGTACCACTCTAACAGACAACATGTTCTCAGATAATATGGACAAACACAATGTATAGCTTGAGTCTTTATCCAACATCTCAAAACCCAGCAGAACACCATCACACTGTACCACTCTAACAGACAACATGTTCTCAGATAATATGGACAAACACAATGTATAGCTTGAGTCTTTATCCAACATCTCAAAACCCAGCAGAACACCATCACACTGTACCACTCTAACAGACAACATGTTCTCAGATAATATGGACAAACACAATGTATAGCTTGAGTCTTTATCCAACATCTCAAAAACCAGCAGAACACCACCACACTGTACCACTCTAACAGACAACATGTTCTCAGATAACATGGACAAACACAATGTATAGCTTGAGTCTTTATCCAAAATCTCAAAACCCAGCAGAACACCATCACACTGTACCACTCTAACAGACAACATGTTCTCAGATAATATGGACAAACATAATGTATACCTTGAGTCTTTATCCAACATCTCAAAACCCAGCAAAACACCATCACACTGTACCAGATAATATGGACAAACACAATGTATAGCTTGAGTCTTTATCCAACTTCTCAAAACTCTGCAGAACACCATCACACTGTGCCACTCTAACAGACAACATGTTCTCAGATAATATGGACAAACACAATGTATAGCTTGAGTCTTTATCCAACATCTCAAAACCCAGCAGAACACCATCACACTGTACCACTCTAACAGACAACATGTTCTCAGATAATATGGACAAACATAATGTATAGCTTGAGTCTTTATCCAACATCTCAAAACCCAGCAGAACACCATCTAACTGTACCACTCTAACAGACATGTTCTCAGATAATATGGACAAACACAATGTATAGCTTGAGTCTTTATCCAACATCTCAAAACCCAGCAGAACACCATCACACTGTACCACTCTAACAGACAACATGTTCTCAGATAATATGGACAAACACAATGTATACCTTGAGTCTTTATCCAACATCTCAAAACCCAGCAAAACACCATCACACTGTACCAGATAATATGGACAAACACAATGTATAGCTTGAGTCTTTATCCAACATCTCAAAACCCAGCAAAACACCATCACACTGTACCAGATAATATGGACAAACACAATGTATAGCTTGAGTCTTTATCCAACATCTCAAAACCCAGCAGAACACCATCACACTGTACCACTCTAACAGACAACATGTTCTCAGATAATATGGACAAACATAATGTATAGCTGAGTCTTTATCCAACATCTCAAAACCCAGCAGAACACCATCACACTGTACCACTCTAACAGACATGTTCTAAGATAATATGGACAAACACAATGTATAGCTTGAGTCTTTATCCGACATCTCAAAACCCAGCAGAACACCATCACACTGTACCACTCTAACAGACAACATGTTCTCAGATAATATGGACAAACACAATGTATACCTTGAGTCTTTATCCAACATCTCAAAACCCAGCAAAACACCATCACACTGTACCAGATAATATGGACAAACACAATGTATAGCTTGAGTCTTTATCCAACATCTCAAAACCCAGCAAAACACCATCACACTGTACCAGATAATATGGACAAACACAATGTATAGCTTGAGTCTTTATCCAACATCTCAAAACTCAGCAGAACACCATCACACTGTACCACTCTAACAGACAACATGTTCTCAGATAATATGGACAAACACAATGTATAGCTGAGTCTTTATCCAACATCTCAAAACCCAGCAGAACACCATCACACTGTACCACTCTAACAGACAACATGTTCTCAGATAATATGGACAAACACAATGTATAGCTTGAGTCTTTATCCAACATCTCAAAACCCAGCAGAACACCATCACACTGTACCACTCTAACAGACAACATGTTCTCAGATAATATGGACAAACACAATGTATAGCTTGAGTCTTTATCCAACATCTCAAAAACCAGAAGAACACCACCACACTGTACCACTCTAACAGACAACATGTTCTCAGATAACATGGACAAACACAATGTATAGCTTGAGTCTTTATCCAAAATCTCAAAACCCAGCAGAACACCATCACACTGTACCACTCTAACAGACAACATGTTCTCAGATAATATGGACAAACATAATGTATACCTTGAGTCTTTATCCAACATCTCAAAACCCAGCAAAACACCATCACACTGTACCAGATAATATGGACAAACACAATGTATAGCTTGAGTCTTTATCCAACTTCCCAAAACTCTGCAGAACACCATCACACTGTGCCACTCTAACAGACAACATGTTCTCAGATAATATGGACAAACACAATGTATAGCTTGAGTCTTTATCCAACATCTCAAAACCCAGCAAAACACCATCACACTGTACCACTCTAACAGACAACATGTTCTCAGATAATATGGACAAACACAATGTATAGCTTGAGTCTTTATCCAACAGCTCAAAACCCAGCAGAACACTACCACACTGTACCACTCTAACAGACAACATGTTCTCAGATAATATGGACAAACACAATGTATAGCTTGAGTCTTTATCTAACAGCTCAAAACCCAGCAGAACACCATCACACTGTACCACTCTAACAGACAACATGTTCTCAGATAATATGGACAAACACAATGTATAGCTTGCGTCTTTATCCAACATCTCATAACCCAGCAGAACACCATCACACTGTACCAGATAATATGGACAAACACAATGAATAGCTTGAGTCTTTATCCAACATCTCAAAACCCAGCAGAACACCATCACACTGTACCACTCTAACAGACAACATGTTCTCAGATAATATGGACAAACACAATGTATAGCTTGAGTCTTTATCCAACATCTCAAAACCCAGCAGAACACCATCACACTGTACCACTCTAACAGAAATGTTCTCAGATAATATGGACAAACACAATGTATAGCTTGAGTCTTTATCCAACATCTCAAAACCCAGCAGAACACCATCACACTGTATCAGATAATATGGACAAACACAATGTATAGCTTGAGTCTTTATCCAACATCTCAAAACTCAGCAGAACACCATCACACTGTACCACTCTAACAGACAACATGTTCTCAGATAATATGGACAAACACAATGTATAGCTTGAGTCTTTATCCAACATCTCAAAACCCAGCAGAACACCATCACACTGTACCACTCTAACAGACAACATGTTCTCAGATAATATGGACAAACACAATGTATAGCTTGAGTCTTTATCCAACATCTCAAAACCCAGCAGAACACCATCACACTGTACCAGATAATATGGACAAACACAATGTATAGCTTGAGTCTTTATCCAACATCTCAAAACCCAGCAGAACACCATCACACTGTACCACTCTAACAGACAACATGTTCTCAGATAATATGGACAAACACAATGTATAGCTTGAGTCTTTATCCAACATCTCAAAACCCAGCAGAACACCATCACACTGTACCAGATAATATGGACAAACACAATGAATAGCTTGAGTCTTTATCCAACATCTCAAAACCCAGCAGAACACCATCACACTGTATCAGATAATATGGACAAACACAATGTATAGCTTGAGTCTTTATCCAACATCTCAAAACTCAGCAGAACACCATCACACTGTACCACTCTAACAGACAACATGTTCTCAGATAATATGGACAAACACAATGTATAGCTTGAGTCTTTATCCGACATCTCAAAACCCAGCAGAACACCATCACACTGTACCACTCTAACAGACAACATGTTCTCAGATAATATGGACAAACAAAATGTATAGCTTGAGTCTTTATCCAACATCTCAAAAACCAGCAGAACACCACCACACTGTACCACTCTAACAGACAACATGTTCTCAGATACCATGGACAAACACAATGTATAGCTTGAGTCTTTATCCAACATCTCAAAACCCAGCAGAACACCATCACACTGTACCAGATAATATGGACAAACACAATGAATAGCTTGAGTCTTTATCCAACATCTCAAAACCCAGCAGAACACCATCACACTGTACCACTCTAACAGACAACATGTTCTCAGATAATATGGACAAACACAATGTATAGCTTGAGTCTTTATCCAACATCTCAAAACCCAGCAGAACACCATCACACTGTACCACTCTAACAGACAACATGTTCTCAGATAATATGGACAAACACAATGTATAGCTTGAGTCTTTATCCAACATCTCAAAACCCAGCAGAACACCATCACACTGTACCACTCTAACAGACAACATGTTCTCAGATAATATGGACAAACAAAATGTATAGCTTGAGTCTTTATCCAACATCTCAAAAACCAGCAGAACACCACCACACTGTACCACTCTAACAGACAACATGTTCTCAGATAACATGGACAAACACAATGTATAGCTTGAGTCTTTATCCAAAATCTCAAAACCCAGCAGAACACCATCACACTGTACCACTCTAACAGACAACATGTTCTCAGATAATATGGACAAACATAATGTATACCTTGAGTCTTTATCCAACATCTCAAAACCCAGCAAAACACCATCACACTGTACCAGATAATATGGACAAACACAATGTATAGCTTGAGTCTTTATCCAACTTCTCAAAACTCTGCAGAACACCATCACACTGTGCCACTCTAACAGATAACATGTTCTCAGATAATATGGACAAACACAATGTATAGCTTGAGTCTTTATCCAACATCTCAAAACCCAGCAGAACACCATCACACTGTACCACTCTAACAGACAACATGTTCTCAGATAATATGGACAAACATAATGTATAGCTTGAGTCTTTATCCAACATCTCAAAACCCAGCAGAACACCATCTAACTGTACCACTCTAACAGACATGTTCTCAGATAATATGGACAAACACAATGTATAGCTTGAGTCTTTATCCAACATCTCAAAACCCAGCAGAACACCATCACACTGTACCACTCTAACAGACAACATGTTCTCAGATAATATGGACAAACACAATGTATACCTTGAGTCTTTATCCAACATCTCAAAACCCAGCAAAACACCATCACACTGTACCAGATAATATGGACAAACACAATGTATAGCTTGAGTCTTTATCCAACATCTCAAAACCCAGCAAAACACCATCACACTGTACCAGATAATATGGACAAACACAATGTATAGCTTGAGTCTTTATCCAACATCTCAAAACCCAGCAAAACACCATCACACTGTACCAGATAATATGGACAAACACAATGTATAGCTTGAGTCTTTATCCAACATCTCAAAACTCAGCAGAACACCATCACACTGTACCACTCTAACAGACAACATGTTCTCAGATAATATGGACAAACACAATGTATAGCTGAGTCTTTATCCAACATCTCAAAACCCAGCAGAACACCATCACACTGTACCACTCTAACAGACAACATGTTCTCAGATAATATGGACAAACACAATGTATAGCTGAGTCTTTATCCAACATCTCAAAACCCAGCAGAACACCATCACACTGTACCACTCTAACAGACAACATGTTCTCAGATAATATGGACAAACACAATGTATAGCTTGAGTCTTTATCCAACATCTCAAAACCCAGCAGAACACCATCACACTGTACCACTCTAACAGACAACATGTTCTCAGATAATATGGACAAACACAATGTACAGCTTGAGTCTTTATCCAACATCTCAAAAACCAGCAGAAAAACACCACACTGTACCACTCTAACAGACAACATGTTCTCAGATAACATGGACAAACACAATGTATAGCTTGAGTCTTTATCCAAAATCTCAAAACCCAGCAGAACACCATCACACTGTACCACTCTAACAGACAACATGTTCTCAGATAATATGGACAAACATAACGTATACCTTGAGTCTTTATCCAACATCTCAAAACCCAGCAAAACACCATCACACTGTACCAGATAATATGGACAAACACAATGTATAGCTTGAGTCTTTATCCAACTTCTCAAAACTCTGCAGAACACCATCACACTGTGCCACTCTAACAGACAACATGTTCTCAGATAATATGGACAAACACAATGTATAGCTTGAGTCTTTATCCAACATCTCAAAACCCAGCAAAACACCATCACACTGTACCACTCTAACAGACAACATGTTCTCAGATAATATGGACAAACACAATGTATAGCTTGAGTCTTTATCCAACAGCTCAAAACCCAGCAGAACACTACCACACTGTACCACTCTAACAGACAACATGTTCTCAGATAATATGGACAAACACAATGTATAGCTTGAGTCTTTATCCAACAGCTCAAAACCCAGCAGAACACCATCACACTGAACCACTCTAACAGACAACATGTTCTCAGGTAATATGGACAAACACAATGTATAGCTTGAGTCTTTATCCAACATCTCAAAACCCAGCAGAACACCATCACACTGTACCACTCTAACAGAAATGTTCTCAGATAATATGGACAAACACAATGTATAGCTTGAGTCTTTATCCAACATCTCAAAACCCAGCAGAACACCATCACACTGTATCAGATAATATGGACAAACACAATGTATAGCTTGAGTCTTTATCCAACATCTCAAAACTCAGCAGAACACCATCACACTGTACCACTCTAACAGACAACATGTTCTCAGATAATATGGACAAACACAATGTATAGCTTGAGTCTTTATCCAACATCTCAAAACCCAGCAGAACACCATCACACTGTACCACTCTAACAGACAACATGTTCTCAGATAATATGGACAAACACAATGTATAGCTTGAGTCTTTATCCAACATCTCAAAACCCAGCAGAACACCATCACACTGTACCAGATAATATGGACAAACACAATGTATAGCTTGAGTCTTTATCCAACATCTCAAAACCCAGCAGAACACCATCACACTGTACCACTCTAACAGACAACATGTTCTCAGATAATATGGACAAACACAATGTATAGCTTGAGTCTTTATCCAACATCTCAAAACCCAGCAGAACACCATCACACTGTACCAGATAATATGGACAAACACAATGAATAGCTTGAGTCTTTATCCAACATCTCAAAACCCAGCAGAACACCATCACACTGTACCACTCTAACAGACAACATGTTCTCAGATAATATGGACAAACACAATGTATAGCTTGAGTCTTTATCCAACATCTCAAAACCCAGCAGAACACCATCACACTGTACCACTCTAACAGACAACATGTTCTCAGATAATATGGACAAACACAATGTATAGCTGAGTCTTTATCCAACATCTCAAAACCCAGCAGAACACCATCACACTGTACCACTCTAACAGACAACATGTTCTCAGATAATATGGACAAACACAATGTATAGCTTGAGTCTTTATCCAACATCTCAAAAACCAGCAGAACACCACCACACTGTACCACTCTAACAGACAACATGTTCTCAGATAACATGGACAAACACAATGTATAGCTTGAGTCTTTATCCAACATCTCAAAACCCAGCAGAACACCATCACACTGTACCACTCTAACAGACAACATGTTCTCAGATAATATGGACAAACATAATGTATACCTTGAGTCTTTATCCAACATCTCAAAACCCAGCAAAACACCATCACACTGTACCAGATAATATGGACAAACACAATGTATAGCTTGAGTCTTTATCCAACTTCTCAAAACTCTGCAGAACACCATCACACTGTGCCACTCTAACAGACAACATGTTCTCAGATAATATGGACAAACACAATGTATAGCTTGAGTCTTTATCCAACATCTCAAAACCCAGCAGAACACCATCACACTGTACCACTCTAACAGACAACATGTTCTCAGATAATATGGACAAACATAATGTATAGCTTGAGTCTTTATCCAACATCTCAAAACCCAGCAGAACACCATCACACTGTACCACTCTAACAGACATGTTCTCAGATAATATGGACAAACACAATGTATAGCTTGAGTCTTTATCCAACATCTCAAAACCCAGCAGAACACCATCACACTGTACCACTCTAACAGACAACATGTTCTCAGATAATATGGACAAACACAATGTATACCTTGAGTCTTTATCCAACATCTCAAAACCCAGCAAAACACCATCACACTGTACCAGATAATATGGACAAACACAATGTATAGCTTGAGTCTTTATCCAACATCTCAAAACCCAGCAAAACACCATCACACTGTACCAGATAATATGGACAAACACAATGTATAGCTTGAGTCTTTATCCAACATCTCAAAACTCAGCAGAACACCATCACACTGTACCACTCTAACAGACAACATGTTCTCAGATAATATGGACAAACACAATGTATAGCTGAGTCTTTATCCAACATCTCAAAACCCAGCAGAACACCATCACACTGTACCACTCTAACAGACAACATGTTCTCAGATAATATGGACAAACACAATGTATAGCTTGAGTCTTTATCCAACATCTCAAACCCAGCGGAACACCATCACACTGTACCACTCTAACAGACAACATGTTCTCAGATAATATGGACAAACACAATGTATAGCTTGAGTCTTTATCCAACAGCTCAAAACCCAGCAGAACACCATCACACTGAACCACTCTAACAGACAACATGTTCTCAGGTAATATGGACAAACACAATGTATAGCTTGAGTCTTTATCCAACATCTCAAAACCCAGCAGAACACCATCACACTGTACCACTCTAACAGAAATGTTCTCAGATAATATGGACAAACACAATGTATAGCTTGAGTCTTTATCCAACATCTCAAAACCCAGCAGAACACCATCACACTGTACCAGATAATATGGACAAACACAATGTATAGCTTGAGTCTTTATCCAACATCTCAAAACTCAGCAGAACACCATCACACTGTACCACTCTAACAGACAACATGTTCTCAGATAATATGGACAAACACAATGTATAGCTTGAGTCTTTATCCAACATCTCAAAACCCAGCAGAACACCATCACACTGTACCACTCTAACAGACAACATGTTCTCAGATAATATGGACAAACACAATGTATAGCTTGAGTCTTTATCCAACATCTCAAAACCCAGCAGAACACCATCACACTGTACCACTCTAACAGACAACATGTTCTCAGATAATATGGACAAACACAATGTATAGCTTGAGTCTTTACCCAACATCTCAAAACCCAGCAGAACACCATCACACTGTACCACTCTAACAGACAACATGTTCTCAGATAATATGGACAAACACAATGTATAGCTTGAGTCTTTATCCAACATCTCAAAACCCAGCAAAACACCATCACACTGTACCAGATAATATGGACAAACACAATGTATAGCTTGAGTCTTTATCCAACTTCTCAAAACTCTGCAGAACACCATCACACTGTGCCACTCTAACAGACAACATGTTCTCAGATAATATGGACAAACACAATGTATAGCTTGAGTCTTTATCCAACATCTCAAAACCCAGCAGAACACCATCACACTGTACCACTCTAACAGACAACATGTTCTCAGATAATATGGACAAACATAATGTATAGCTGAGTCTTTATCCAACATCTCAAAACCCAGCGGAACACCATCACACTGTACCACTCTAACAGACATGTTCTCAGATAATATGGACAAACACAATGTATAGCTTGAGTCTTTATCCAACATCTCAAAACCCAGCAGAACACCATCACACTGTACCACTCTAACAGACAACATGTTCTCAGATAATATGGACAAACACAATGTATACCTTGAGTCTTTATCCAACATCTCAAAACCCAGCAAAACACCATCACACTGTACCAGATAATATGGACAAACACAATGTATAGCTTGAGTCTTTATCCAACATCTCAAAACCCAGCAAAACACCATCACACTGTACCAGATAATATGGACAAACACAATGTATAGCTTGAGTCTTTATCCAACATCTCAAAACTCAGCAGAACACCATCACACTGTACCACTCTAACAGACAACATGTTCTCAGATAATATGGACAAACACAATGTATAGCTGAGTCTTTATCCAACATCTCAAAACCCAGCAGAACACCATCACACTGTACCACTCTAACAGACAACATGTTCTCAGATAATATGGACAAACACAATGTATAGCTTGAGTCTTTATCCAACATCTCAAACCCAGCAGAACACCATCACACTGTACCACTCTAACAGACAACATGTTCTCAGATAATATGGACAAACACAATGTACAGCTTGAGTCTTTATCCAACAGCTCAAAACCCAGCAGAACACCATCACACTGAACCACTCTAACAGACAACATGTTCTCAGGTAATATGGACAAACACAATGTATAGCTTGAGTCTTTATCCAACATCTCAAAACCCAGCAGAACACCATCACACTGTACCACTCTAAAAGAAATGTTCTCAGATGTTATGGACAAACACAATGTATAGCTTGAGTCTTTATCCAACATCTCAAAACCCAGCAGAACACCATCACACTGTACCAGATAATATGGACAAACACAATGTATAGCTTGAGTCTTTATCCAACATCTCAAAACCCAGCAGAACACCATCACACTGTACCAGATAATATGGACAAACACAATGTATAGCTTGAGTCTTTATCCAACATCTCAAAACTCAGCAGAACACCATCACACTGTACCACTCTAACAGACAACATGTTCTCAGATAATATGGACAAACACAATGTATAGCTTGAGTCTTTATCCAACATCTCAAAACCCAGCAGAACACCATCACACTGTACCACTCTAACAGACAACATGTTCTCAGATAATATGGACAAACACAATGTATAGCATGAGTCTTTATCCAACATCTCAAAACCCAGCAGAACACCATCACACTGTACCAGATAATATGGACAAACACAATGTATAGCTTGAGTCTTTATCCAACATCTCAAAACCCAGCAGAACACCATCACACTGTACCACTCTAACAGACAACATGTTCTCAGATAATATGGACAAACACAATGTATAGCTTGAGTCTTTATCCAACATCTCAAAACCCAGCAGAACACCATCACACTGTACCACTCTAACAGACAACATGTTCTCAGATAATATGGACAAACACAATGTATAGCTTGAGTCTTTATCCAACATCTCAAAAACCAGCAGAACACCACCACACTGTACCACTCTAACAGACAACATGTTCTCAGATAACATGGACAAACACAATGTATAGCTTGAGTCTTTATCCAAAATCTCAAAACCCAGCAGAACACCATCACACTGTACCACTCTAACAGACAACATGTTCTCAGATAACATGGACAAACATAATGTATACCTTGAGTCTTTATCCAACATCTCAAAACCCAGCAAAACACCATCACACTGTACCAGATAATATGGACAAACACAATGTATAGCTTGAGTCTTTATCCAACTTCTCAAAACTCTGCAGAACACCATCACACTGTGCCACTCTAACTGACAACATGTTCTCAGATAATATGGACAAACACAATGTATAGCTTGAGTCTTTATCCAACATCTCAAAACCCAGCAGAACACCATCACACTGTACCACTCTAACAGACAACATGTTCTCAGATAATATGGACAAACATAATGTACAGCTGAGTCTTTATCCAACATCTCAAAACCCAGCGGAACACCATCACACTGTACCACTCTAACAGACATGTTCTCAGATAATATGGACAAACACAATGTATAGCTTGAGTCTTTATCCAACATCTCAAAACCCAGCAGAACACCATCACACTGTACCACTCTAACAGACAACATGTTCTCAGATAATATGGACAAACACAATGTATACCTTGAGTCTTTATCCAACATCTCAAAACCCAGCAAAACACCATCACACTGTACCAGATAATATGGACAAACACAATGTATAGCTTGAGTCTTTATCCAACATCTCAAAACCCAGCAAAACACCATCACACTGTACCAGATAATATGGACAAACACAATGTATAGCTTGAGTCTTTATCCAACATCTCAAAACTCAGCAGAACACCATCACACTGTACCACTCTAACAGACAACATGTTCTCAGATAATATGGACAAACACAATGTATAGCTGAGTCTTTATCCAACATCTCAAAACCCAGCAGAACACCATCACACTGTACCACTCTAACAGACAACATGTTCTCAGATAATATGGACAAACACAATGTATAGCTTGAGTCTTTATCCAACATCTCAAACCCAGCAGAACACCATCACACTGTACCACTCTAACAGACAACATGTTCTCTGATAATATGGACAAACACAATGTACAGCTTGAGTCTTTATCCAACAGCTCAAAACCCAGCAGAACACCATCACACTGAACCACTCTAACAGACAACATGTTCTCAGGTAATATGGACAAACACAATGTATAGCTTGAGTCTTTATCCAACATCTCAAAACCCAGCAGAACACCATCACACTGTACCACTCTAAAAGAAATGTTCTCAGATAATATGGACAAACACAATGTATAGCTTGAGTCTTTATCCAACATCTCAAAACCCAGCAGAACACCATCACACTGTACCAGATAATATGGACAAACACAATGTATAGCTTGAGTCTTTATCCAACATCTCAAAACCCAGCAGAACACCATCACACTGTACCAGATAATATGGACAAACACAATGTATAGCTTGAGTCTTTATCCAACATCTCAAAACTCAGCAGAACACCATCACACTGTACCACTCTAACAGACAACATGTTCTCAGATAATATGGACAAACACAATGTATAGCTTGAGTCTTTATCCAACATCTCAAAACCCAGCAGAACACCATCACACTGTACCACTCTAACAGACAACATGTTCTCAGATAATATGGACAAACACAATGTATAGCTTGAGTCTTTATCCAACATCTCAAAACACAGCAGAACACCATCACACTGTACCACTCTAACAGACATGTTCTCAGATAATATGGACAAACACAATGTATAGCTGAGTCTTTATCCAACATCTCAAAACCCAGCAGAACACCATCACACTGTACCACTCTAACAGACAACATGTTCTCAGATAATATGGACAAACACAATGTATAGCTTGCGTCTTTATCCAACATCTCAAAACCCAGCAGAACACCATCACACTGTACCAGATAATATGGACAAACACAATGAATAGCTTGAGTCTTTATCCAACATCTCAAAACCCAGCAGAACACCATCACACTGTACCACTCTAACAGACAACATGTTCTCAGATAATATGGACAAACACAATGTATAGCTGAGTCTTTATCCAACATCTCAAAACCCAGCAGAACACCATCACACTGTACCACTCTAACAGACAACATGTTCTCAGATAATATGGACAAACACAATGTATAGCTTGAGTCTTTATCCAACATCTCAAAACCCAGCAGAACACCATCACACTGTACCAGATAATATGGACAAACACAATGTATAGCTTGAGTCTTTATCCAACATCTCAAAACCCAGCAGAACACCATCACACTGTACCAGATAATATGGACAAACACAATGTATAGCTTGAGTCTTTATCCAACATCTCAAAACTCAGCAGAACACCATCACACTGTACCACTCTAACAGACAACATGTTCTCAGATAATATGGACAAACACAATGTATAGCTTGAGTCTTTATCCAACATCTCAAAACCCAGCAGAACACCATCACACTGTACCACTCTAACAGACAACATGTTCTCAGATAATATGGACAAACACAATGTATAGCTTGAGTCTTTATCCAACATCTCAAAACACAGCAGAACACCATCACACTGTACCACTCTAACAGACATGTTCTCAGATAATATGGACAAACACAATGTATAGCTGAGTCTTTATCCAACATCTCAAAACCCAGCAGAACACCATCACACTGTACCACTCTAACAGACAACATGTTCTCAGATAATATGGACAAACACAATGTATAGCTTGCGTCTTTATCCAACATCTCAAAACCCAGCAGAACACCATCACACTGTACCAGATAATATGGACAAACACAATGAATAGCTTGAGTCTTTATCCAACATCTCAAAACCCAGCAGAACACCATCACACTGTACCACTCTAACAGACAACATGTTCTCAGATAATATGGACAAACACAATGTATAGCTTGAGTCTTTATCCAACATCTCAAAACCCAGCAGAACACCATCACACTGTACCACTCTAACAGAAATGTTCTCAGATAATATGGACAAACACAATGTATAGCTTGAGTCTTTATCCAACATCTCAAAACCCAGCAGAACACCATCACACTGTACCAGATAATATGGACAAACACAATGTATAGCTTGAGTCTTTATCCAACATCTCAAAACCCAGCAGAACACCATCACACTGTACCACTCTAACAGACAACATGTTCTCAGATAATATGGACAAACACAATGTATAGCTTGAGTCTTTATCCAACATCTCAAAACCCAGCAGAACACCATCACACTGTACCACTCTAACAGACAACATGTTCTCAGATAATATGGACAAACACAATGTATAGCTTGAGTCTTTATCCAACATCTCAAAACCCAGCAGAACACCATCACACTGTACCACTCTAACAGACAACATGTTCTCAGATAATATGGACAAACACAATGTATAGCTTGAGTCTTTATCCAACATCTCAAAACCCAGCAGAACACCATCACACTGTACCAGATAATATGGACAAACACAATGTATAGCTTGAGTCTTTATCCAACATCTCAAAACCCAGCAGAACACCATCACACTGTACCACTCTAACAGACAACATGTTCTCAGATAATATGGACAAACACAATGTATAGCTTGAGTCTTTATCCAACATCTCAAAACCCAGCAGAACACCATCACACTGTACCACTCTAACAGACAACATGTTCTCAGATAATATGGACAAACACAATGTATAGCTTGAGTCTTTATCCAACATCTCAAAACTCAGCAGAACACCATCACACTGTACCACTCTAACAGACAACATGTTCTCAGATAATATGGACAAACACAATGTATAGCTTGAGTCTTTATCCAACATCTCAAAACCCAGCAGAACACCATCACACTGTACCACTCTAACAGACAACATGTTCTCAGATAATATGGACAAACACAATGTATAGCTTGAGTCTTTATCCAACATCTCAAAACCCAGCAGAACACCATCACACTGTACCAGATAATATGGACAAACACAATGTATAGCTTGAGTCTTTATCCAACATCTCAAAACCCAGCAGAACACCATCACACTGTACCACTCTAACAGACAACATGTTCTCAGATAATATGGACAAACACAATGTATAGCTTGAGTCTTTATCCAACATCTCAAAACCCAGCAGAACACCATCACACTGTACCAGATAATATGGACAAACACAATGAATAGCTTGAGTCTTTATCCAACATCTCAAAACCCAGCAGAACACCATCACACTGTACCACTCTAACAGACAACATGTTCTCAGATAATATGGACAAACACAATGTATAGCTTGAGTCTTTATCCAACATCTCAAAACCCAGCAGAACACCATCACACTGTACCACTCTAACAGACAACATGTTCTCAGATAATATGGACAAACACAATGTATAGCTTGAGTCTTTATCCAACATCTCAAAACCCAGCAGAACACCATCACACTGTACCACTCTAACAGACAACATGTTCTCAGATAATATGGACAAACACAATGTATAGCTTGAGTCTTTATCCAACATCTCAAAACCCAGCAGAACACCATCACACTGTACCACTCTAACAGACAACATGTTCTCAGATAATATGGACAAACACAATGTATAGCTTGAGTCTTTATCCAACATCTCAAAAACCAGCAGAACACCACCACACTGTACCACTCTAACAGACAACATGTTCTCAGATAACATGGACAAACACAATGTATAGCTTGAGTCTTTATCCAAAATCTCAAAACCCAGCAGAACACCATCACACTGTACCACTCTAACACACAACATGTTCTCAGATAATATGGACAAACATAATGTATACCTTGAGTCTTTATCCAACATCTCAAAACCCAGCAAAACACCATCACACTGTACCAGATAATATGGACAAACACAATGTATAGCTTGAGTCTTTATCCAACTTCTCAAAACTCTGCAGAACACCAT
Source organism: Lampris incognitus (assembly GCF_029633865.1). Classification (NCBI taxonomy): domain Eukaryota; kingdom Metazoa; phylum Chordata; class Actinopteri; order Lampriformes; family Lampridae; genus Lampris; species Lampris incognitus. The sequence goes on from NC_079224.1 coordinate 50,201,779, forward strand.
CACACTGTGCCACTCTAACAGACAACATGTTCTCAGATAATATGGACAAACACAATGTATAGCTTGAGTCTTTATCCAACATCTCAAAACCCAGCAGAACACCATCACACTGTACCACTCTAACAGACAACATGTTCTCAGATAATATGGACAAACATAATGTATAGCTTGAGTCTTTATCCAACATCTCAAAACCCAGCAGAAGACCATCACACTGTACCACTCTAACAGACATGTTCTCAGATAATATGGACAAACACAATGTATAGCTTGAGTCTTTATCCAACATCTCAAAACCCAGCAGAACACCATCACACTGTACCACTCTAACAGACAACATGTTCTCAGATAATATGGACAAACACAATGTATACCTTGAGTCTTTATCCAACATCTCAAAACCCAGCAAAACACCATCACACTGTACCAGATAATATGGACAAACACAATGTATAGCTTGAGTCTTTATCCAACATCTCAAAACCCAGCAAAACACCATCACACTGTACCAGATAATATGGACAAACACAATGAATAGCTTGAGTCTTTATCCAACATCTCAAAACCCAGCAGAACACCATCACACTGTACCACTCTAACAGACAACATGTTCTCAGATAATATGGACAAACACAATGTATAGCTTGAGTCTTTATCCAACATCTCAAAACCCAGCAGAACACCATCACACTGTACCACTCTAACAGACAACATGTTCTCAGATAATATGGACAAACACAATGTATAGCTTGAGTCTTTATCCAACATCTCAAAACCCAGCAGAACACCATCACACTGTACCAGATAATATGGACAAACACAATGTATAGCTTGAGTCTTTATCCAACATCTCAAAACTCAGCAGAACACCATCACACTGTACCACTCTAACAGACAACATGTTCTCAGATAATATGGACAAACACAATGTATAGCTTGAGTCTTTATCCAACATCTCAAAACCCAGCAGAACACCATCACACTGTACCACTCTAACAGACAACATATTCTCAGATAATATGGACAAACACAATGTATAGCTTGAGTCTTTATCCAACATCTCAAAACCCAGCAGAACACCATCACACTGTACCAGATAATATGGACAAACACAATGTATAGCTTGAGTCTTTATCCAACATCTCAAAACCCAGCAGAACACCATCACACTGTACCACTCTAACAGACAACATGTTCTCAGATAATATGGACAAACACAATGTATAGCTTGAGTCTTTATCCAACATCTCAAAACCCAGCAGAACACCATCACTCTGTACCAGATAATATGGACAAACACAATGAATAGCTTGAGTCTTTATCCAACATCTCAAAACCCAGCAGAACACCATCACACTGTACCACTCTAACAGACAACATGTTCTCAGATAATATGGACAAACACAATGTATAGCTTGAGTCTTTATCCAACATCTCAAAAACCAGCAGAACACCACCACACTGTACCACTCTAACAGACAACATGTTCTCAGATAACATGGACAAACACAATGTATAGCTTGAGTCTTTATCCAAAATCTCAAAACCCAGCAGAACACCATCACACTGTACCACTCTAACAGACAACATGTTCTCAGATAACATGGACAAACATAATGTATACCTTGAGTCTTTATCCAACATCTCAAAACCCAGCAAAACACCATCACACTGTACCAGATAATATGGACAAACACAATGTATAGCTTGAGTCTTTATCCAACTTCTCAAAACTCTGCAGAACACCATCACACTGTGCCACTCTAACAGACAACATGTTCTCAGATAATATGGACAAACACAATGTATAGCTTGAGTCTTTATCCAACATCTCAAAACCCAGCAGAACACCATCACACTGTACCACTCTAACAGACAACATGTTCTCAGATAATATGGACAAACATAATGTATAGCTGAGTCTTTATCCAACATCTCAAAACCCAGCGGAACACCATCACACTGTACCACTCTAACAGACAACATGTTCTCAGATAATATGGACAAACACAATGTATAGCTTGAGTCTTTATCCAACATCTCAAAACCCAGCAAAACACCATCACACTGTACCAGATAATATGGACAAACACAATGTATAGCTTGAGTCTTTATCCAACATCTCAAAACCCAGCAAAACACCATCACACTGTACCAGATAATATGGACAAACACAATGTATAGCTTGAGTCTTTATCCAACATCTCAAAACTCAGCAGAACACCATCACACTGTACCACTCTAACAGACAACATGTTCTCAGATAATATGGACAAACACAATGTATAGCTTGAGTCTTTATCCAACATCTCAAAACCCAGCAGAACACCATCACACTGTACCACTCTAACAGACAACATGTTCTCAGATAATATGGACAAACACAATGTATAGCTTGAGTCTTTATCCAACATCTCAAAACCCAGCAGAACACCATCACACTGTACCAGATAATATGGACAAACACAATGTATAGCTTGAGTCTTTATCCAACATCTCAAAACTCAGCAGAACACCATCACACTGTACCACTCTAACAGACAACATGTTCTCAGATAATATGGACAAACACAATGTATAGCTTGAGTCTTTATCCAACATCTCAAAACCCAGCAGAACACCATCACACTGTACCACTCTAACAGACAACATGTTCTCAGATAATATGGACAAACACAATGTATAGCTTGAGTCTTTATCCAACATCTCAAAACCCAGCAGAACACCATCACACTGTACCAGATAATATGGACAAACACAATGTATAGCTTGAGTCTTTATCCAACATCTCAAAACTCAGCAGAACACCATCACACTGTACCACTCTAACAGACAACATGTTCTCAGATAATATGGACAAACACAATGTATAGCTTGAGTCTTTATCCAACATCTCAAAACCCAGCAGAACACCATCACACTGTACCACTCTAACAGACAACATATTCTCAGATAATATGGACAAACACAATGTATAGCTTGAGTCTTTATCCAACATCTCAAAACCCAGCAGAACACCATCACACTGTACCAGATAATATGGACAAACACAATGTATAGCTTGAGTCTTTATCCAACATCTCAAAACCCAGCAGAACACCATCACACTGTACCACTCTAACAGACAACATGTTCTCAGATAATATGGACAAACACAATGTATAGCTTGAGTCTTTATCCAACATCTCAAAACCCAGCAGAACACCATCACTCTGTACCAGATAATATGGACAAACACAATGAATAGCTTGAGTCTTTATCCAACATCTCAAAACCCAGCAGAACACCATCACACTGTACCACTCTAACAGACAACATGTTCTCAGATAATATGGACAAACACAATGTATAGCTTGAGTCTTTATCCAACATCTCAAAAACCAGCAGAACACCACCACACTGTACCACTCTAACAGACAACATGTTCTCAGATAACATGGACAAACACAATGTATAGCTTGAGTCTTTATCCAAAATCTCAAAACCCAGCAGAACACCATCACACTGTACCACTCTAACAGACAACATGTTCTCAGATAACATGGACAAACATAATGTATACCTTGAGTCTTTATCCAACATCTCAAAACCCAGCAAAACACCATCACACTGTACCAGATAATATGGACAAACACAATGTATAGCTTGAGTCTTTATCCAACATCTCAAAACCCAGCAGAACACCATCACACTGTACCACTCTAACAGACAACATGTTCTCAGATAATATGGACAAACACAATGTATAGCTTGAGTCTTTATCCAACATCTCAAAACCCAGCAAAACACCATCACACTGTACCAGATAATATGGACAAACACAATGTATAGCTTGAGTCTTTATCCAACATCTCAAAACCCAGCAAAACACCATCACACTGTACCAGATAATATGGACAAACACAATGTATAGCTTGAGTCTTTATCCAACATCTCAAAACTCAGCAGAACACCATCACACTGTACCACTCTAACAGACAACATGTTCTCAGATAATATGGACAAACACAATGTATAGCTTGAGTCTTTATCCAACATCTCAAAACCCAGCAGAACACCATCACACTGTACCACTCTAACAGACAACATGTTCTCAGATAATATGGACAAACACAATGTATAGCTTGAGTCTTTATCCAACATCTCAAAACCCAGCAGAACACCATCACACTGTACCAGATAATATGGACAAACACAATGTATAGCTTGAGTCTTTATCCAACATCTCAAAACTCAGCAGAACACCATCACACTGTACCACTCTAACAGACAACATGTTCTCAGATAATATGGACAAACACAATGTATAGCTTGAGTCTTTATCCAACATCTCAAAACCCAGCAGAACACCATCACACTGTACCACTCTAACAGACAACATGTTCTCAGATAATATGGACAAACACAATGTATAGCTTGAGTCTTTATCCAACATCTCAAAACCCAGCAGAACACCATCACACTGTACCAGATAATATGGACAAACACAATGTATAGCTTGAGTCTTTATCCAACATCTCAAAACTCAGCAGAACACCATCACACTGTACCACTCTAACAGACAACATGTTCTCAGATAATATGGACAAACACAATGTATAGCTTGAGTCTTTATCCAACATCTCAAAACCCAGCAGAACACCATCACACTGTACCACTCTAACAGACAACATATTCTCAGATAATATGGACAAACACAATGTATAGCTTGAGTCTTTATCCAACATCTCAAAACCCAGCAGAACACCATCACACTGTACCAGATAATATGGACAAACACAATGTATAGCTTGAGTCTTTATCCAACATCTCAAAACCCAGCAGAACACCATCACACTGTACCACTCTAACAGACAACATGTTCTCAGATAATATGGACAAACACAATGTATAGCTTGAGTCTTTATCCAACATCTCAAAACCCAGCAGAACACCATCACTCTGTACCAGATAATATGGACAAACACAATGAATAGCTTGAGTCTTTATCCAACATCTCAAAACCCAGCAGAACACCATCACACTGTACCACTCTAACAGACAACATGTTCTCAGATAATATGGACAAACACAATGTATAGCTTGAGTCTTTATCCAACATCTCAAAAACCAGCAGAACACCACCACACTGTACCACTCTAACAGACAACATGTTCTCAGATAACATGGACAAACACAATGTATAGCTTGAGTCTTTATCCAAAATCTCAAAACCCAGCAGAACACCATCACACTGTACCACTCTAACAGACAACATGTTCTCAGATAACATGGACAAACATAATGTATACCTTGAGTCTTTATCCAACATCTCAAAACCCAGCAAAACACCATCACACTGTACCAGATAATATGGACAAACACAATGTATAGCTTGAGTCTTTATCCAACATCTCAAAACCCAGCAGAACACCATCACACTGTACCACTCTAACAGACAACATGTTCTCAGATAATATGGACAAACACAATGTATAGCTTGAGTCTTTATCCAACATCTCAAAACCCAGCAGAACACCATCACACTGTACCAGATAATATGGACAAACACAATGTATAGCTTGAGTCTTTATCCAACATCTCAAAACTCAGCAGAACACCATCACACTGTACCACTCTAACAGACAACATGTTCTCAGATAATATGGACAAACACAATGTATAGCTTGAGTCTTTATCCAACATCTCAAAACCCAGCAGAACACCATCACACTGTACCACTCTAACAGACAACATATTCTCAGATAATATGGACAAACACAATGTATAGCTTGAGTCTTTATCCAACATCTCAAAACCCAGCAGAACACCATCACACTGTACCAGATAATATGGACAAACACAATGTATAGCTTGAGTCTTTATCCAACATCTCAAAACCCAGCAGAACACCATCACACTGTACCACTCTAACAGACAACATGTTCTCAGATAATATGGACAAACACAATGTATAGCTTGAGTCTTTATCCAACATCTCAAAACCCAGCAGAACACCATCACTCTGTACCAGATAATATGGACAAACACAATGAATAGCTTGAGTCTTTATCCAACATCTCAAAACCCAGCAGAACACCATCACACTGTACCACTCTAACAGACAACATGTTCTCAGATAATATGGACAAACACAATGTATAGCTTGAGTCTTTATCCAACATCTCAAAAACCAGCAGAACACCACCACACTGTACCACTCTAACAGACAACATGTTCTCAGATAACATGGACAAACACAATGTATAGCTTGAGTCTTTATCCAAAATCTCAAAACCCAGCAGAACACCATCACACTGTACCACTCTAACAGACAACATGTTCTCAGATAACATGGACAAACATAATGTATACCTTGAGTCTTTATCCAACATCTCAAAACCCAGCAAAACACCATCACACTGTACCAGATAATATGGACAAACACAATGTATAGCTTGAGTCTTTATCCAACTTTTCAAAACTCTGCAGAACACCATCACACTGTGCCACTCTAACAGACAACATGTTCTCAGATAATATGGACAAACACAATGTATAGCTTGAGTCTTTATCCAACATCTCAAAACCCAGCAGAACACCATCACACTGTACCACTCTAACAGACAACATGTTCTCAGATAATATGGACAAACATAATGTATAGCTGAGTCTTTATCCAACATCTCAAAACCCAGCGGAACACCATCACACTGTACCACTCTAACAGACATGTTCTCAGATAATATGGACAAACACAATGTATAGCTTGAGTCTTTATCCAACATCTCAAAACCCAGCAGAACACCATCACACTGTACCACTCTAACAGACAACATGTTCTCAGATAATATGGACAAACACAATGTATACCTTGAGTCTTTATCCAACATCTCAAAACCCAGCAAAACACCATCACACTGTACCAGATAATATGGACAAACACAATGTATAGCTTGAGTCTTTATCCAACATCTCAAAACCCAGCAAAACACCATCACACTGTACCAGATAATATGGACAAACACAATGTATAGCTTGAGTCTTTATCCAACATCTCAAAACTCAGCAGAACACCATCACACTGTACCACTCTAACAGACAACATGTTCTCAGATAATATGGACAAACACAATGTATAGCTTGAGTCTTTATCCAACATCTCAAAACCCAGCAGAACACCATCACACTGTACCACTCTAACAGACAACATGTTCTCAGATAATATGGACAAACACAATGTATAGCTTGAGTCTTTATCCAACATCTCAAAACCCAGCAGAACACCATCACACTGTACCACTCTAACAGACAACATGTTCTCAGATAATATGGACAAACACAATGTATAGCTTGAGTCTTTATCCAACATCTCAAAACCCAGCAGAACACCATCACACTGTACCAGATAATATGGACAAACACAATGTATAGCTTGAGTCTTTATCCAACATCTCAAAACCCAGCAGAACACCATCACACTGTACCACTCTAACAGACAACATGTTCTCAGATAATATGGACAAACACAATGTATAGCTTGAGTCTTTATCCAACATCTCAAAACCCAGCAGAACACCATCACACTGTACCACTCTAACAGACAACATGTTCTCAGATAATATGGACAAACACAATGTATAGCTTGAGTCTTTATCCAACATCTCAAAACTCAGCAGAACACCATCACACTGTACCACTCTAACAGACAACATGTTCTCAGATAATATGGACAAACACAATGTATAGCTTGAGTCTTTATCCAACATCTCAAAACCCAGCAGAACACCATCACACTGTACCACTCTAACAGACAACATGTTCTCAGATAATATGGACAAACACAATGTATAGCTTGAGTCTTTATCCAACATCTCAAAACCCAGCAGAACACCATCACACTGTACCACTCTAACAGACAACATGTTCTCAGATAATATGGACAAACACAATGTATAGCTTGAGTCTTTATCCAACATCTCAAAACCCAGCAGAACACCATCACACTGTACCAGATAATATGGACAAACACAATGAATAGCTTGAGTCTTTATCCAACATCTCAAAACCCAGCAGAACACCATCACACTGTACCACTCTAACAGACAACATGTTCTCAGATAATATGGACAAACACAATGTATAGCTTGAGTCTTTATCCAACATCTCAAAACCCAGCAGAACACCATCACACTGTACCACTCTAACAGACAACATGTTCTCAGATAATATGGACAAACACAATGTATAGCTGAGTCTTTATCCAACATCTCAAAACCCAGCAGAACACCATCACACTGTACCACTCTAACAGACAACATGTTCTCAGATAATATGGACAAACACAATGTATAGCTTGAGTCTTTATCCAACATCTCAAAACCCAGCAGAACACCATCACACTGTACCACTCTAACAGACAACATGTTCTCAGATAATATGGACAAACACAATGTATAGCTTGAGTCTTTATCCAACATCTCAAAAACCAGCAGAACACCACCACACTGTACCACTCTAACAGACAACATGTTCTCAGATAACATGGACAAACACAATGTATAGCTTGAGTCTTTATCCAAAATCTCAAAACCCAGCAGAACACCATCACACTGTACCACTCTAACACACAACATGTTCTCAGATAATATGGACAAACATAATGTATACCTTGAGTCTTTATCCAACATCTCAAAACCCAGCAAAACACCATCACACTGTACCAGATAATATGGACAAACACAATGTATAGCTTGAGTCTTTATCCAACTTCTCAAAACTCTGCAGAACACCATCACACTGTGCCACTCTAACAGACAACATGTTCTCAGATAATATGGACAAACACAATGTATAGCTTGAGTCTTTATCCAACATCTCAAAACCCAGCAGAACACCATCACACTGTACCACTCTAACAGACAACATGTTCTCAGATAATATGGACAAACATAATGTATAGCTTGAGTCTTTATCCAACATCTCAAAACCCAGCAGAACACCATCACACTGTACCACTCTAACAGACATGTTCTCAGATAATATGGACAAACACAATGTATAGCTTGAGTCTTTATCCAACATCTCAAAACCCAGCAGAACACCATCACACTGTACCACTCTAACAGACAACATGTTCTCAGATAATATGGACAAACACAATGTATACCTTGAGTCTTTATCCAACATCTCAAAACCCAGCAAAACACCATCACACTGTACCAGATAATATGGACAAACACAATGTATAGCTTGAGTCTTTATCCAACATGTCAAAACCCAGCAAAACACCATCACACTGTACCAGATAATATGGACAAACACAATGAATAGCTTGAGTCTTTATCCAACATCTCAAAACCCAGCAGAACACCATCACACTGTACCACTCTAACAGACAACATGTTCTCAGATAATATGGACAAACACAATGTATAGCTTGAGTCTTTATCCAACATCTCAAAACCCAGCAGAACACCATCACACTGTACCACTCTAACAGACAACATGTTCTCAGATAATATGGACAAACACAATGTATAGCTTGAGTCTTTATCCAACATCTCAAAACCCAGCAGAACACCATCACACTGTACCAGATAATATGGACAAACACAATGTATAGCTTGAGTCTTTATCCAACATCTCAAAACTCAGCAGAACACCATCACACTGTACCACTCTAACAGACAACATGTTCTCAGATAATATGGACAAACACAATGTATAGCTTGAGTCTTTATCCAACATCTCAAAACCCAGCAGAACACCATCACACTGTACCACTCTAACAGACAACATATTCTCAGATAATATGGACAAACACAATGTATAGCTTGAGTCTTTATCCAACATCTCAAAACCCAGCAGAACACCATCACACTGTACCAGATAATATGGACAAACACAATGTATAGCTTGAGTCTTTATCCAACATCTCAAAACCCAGCAGAACACCATCACACTGTACCACTCTAACAGACAACATGTTCTCAGATAATATGGACAAACACAATGTATAGCTTGAGTCTTTATCCAACATCTCAAAACCCAGCAGAACACCATCACACTGTACCACTCTAACAGACAACATGTTCTCAGATAATATGGACAAACACAATGTATAGCTTGAGTCTTTATCCAACATCTCAAAACTCAGCAGAACACCATCACACTGTACCACTCTAACAGACAACATGTTCTCAGATAATATGGACAAACACAATGTATAGCTTGAGTCTTTATCCAACATCTCAAAACCCAGCAGAACACCATCACACTGTACCACTCTAACAGACAACATGTTCTCAGATAATATGGACAAACACAATGTATAGCTTGAGTCTTTATCCAACATCTCAAAACCCAGCAGAACACCATCACACTGTACCACTCTAACAGACAACATGTTCTCAGATAATATGGACAAACACAATGTATAGCTTGAGTCTTTATCCAACATCTCAAAACCCAGCAGAACACCATCACACTGTACCAGATAATATGGACAAACACAATGAATAGCTTGAGTCTTTATCCAACATCTCAAAACCCAGCAGAACACCATCACACTGTACCACTCTAACAGACAACATGTTCTCAGATAATATGGACAAACACAATGTATAGCTTGAGTCTTTATCCAACATCTCAAAACCCAGCAGAACACCATCACACTGTACCACTCTAACAGACAACATGTTCTCAGATAATATGGACAAACACAATGTATAGCTGAGTCTTTATCCAACATCTCAAAACCCAGCAGAACACCATCACACTGTACCACTCTAACAGACAACATGTTCTCAGATAATATGGACAAACACAATGTATAGCTTGAGTCTTTATCCAACATCTCAAAACCCAGCAGAACACCATCACACTGTACCACTCTAACAGACAACATGTTCTCAGATAATATGGACAAACACAATGTATAGCTTGAGTCTTTATCCAACATCTCAAAAACCAGCAGAACACCACCACACTGTACCACTCTAACAGACAACATGTTCTCAGATAACATGGACAAACACAATGTATAGCTTGAGTCTTTATCCAAAATCTCAAAACCCAGCAGAACACCATCACACTGTACCACTCTAACACACAACATGTTCTCAGATAATATGGACAAACATAATGTATACCTTGAGTCTTTATCCAACATCTCAAAACCCAGCAAAACACCATCACACTGTACCAGATAATATGGACAAACACAATGTATAGCTTGAGTCTTTATCCAACTTCTCAAAACTCTGCAGAACACCATCACACTGTGCCACTCTAACAGACAACATGTTCTCAGATAATATGGACAAACACAATGTATAGCTTGAGTCTTTATCCAACATCTCAAAACCCAGCAGAACACCATCACACTGTACCACTCTAACAGACAACATGTTCTCAGATAATATGGACAAACATAATGTATAGCTTGAGTCTTTATCCAACATCTCAAAACCCAGCAGAACACCATCACACTGTACCACTCTAACAGACATGTTCTCAGATAATATGGACAAACACAATGTATAGCTTGAGTCTTTATCCAACATCTCAAAACCCAGCAGAACACCATCACACTGTACCACTCTAACAGACAACATGTTCTCAGATAATATGGACAAACACAATGTATACCTTGAGTCTTTATCCAACATCTCAAAACCCAGCAAAACACCATCACACTGTACCAGATAATATGGACAAACACAATGTATAGCTTGAGTCTTTATCCAACATGTCAAAACCCAGCAAAACACCATCACACTGTACCAGATAATATGGACAAACACAATGAATAGCTTGAGTCTTTATCCAACATCTCAAAACCCAGCAGAACACCATCACACTGTACCACTCTAACAGACAACATGTTCTCAGATAATATGGACAAACACAATGTATAGCTTGAGTCTTTATCCAACATCTCAAAACCCAGCAGAACACCATCACACTGTACCACTCTAACAGACAACATGTTCTCAGATAATATGGACAAACACAATGTATAGCTTGAGTCTTTATCCAACATCTCAAAACCCAGCAGAACACCATCACACTGTACCAGATAATATGGACAAACACAATGTATAGCTTGAGTCTTTATCCAACATCTCAAAACTCAGCAGAACACCATCACACTGTACCACTCTAACAGACAACATGTTCTCAGATAATATGGACAAACACAATGTATAGCTTGAGTCTTTATCCAACATCTCAAAACCCAGCAGAACACCATCACACTGTACCACTCTAACAGACAACATATTCTCAGATAATATGGACAAACACAATGTATAGCTTGAGTCTTTATCCAACATCTCAAAACCCAGCAGAACACCATCACACTGTACCAGATAATATGGACAAACACAATGTATAGCTTGAGTCTTTATCCAACATCTCAAAACCCAGCAGAACACCATCACACTGTACCACTCTAACAGACAACATGTTCTCAGATAATATGGACAAACACAATGTATAGCTTGAGTCTTTATCCAACATCTCAAAACCCAGCAGAACACCATCACTCTGTACCAGATAATATGGACAAACACAATGAATAGCTTGAGTCTTTATCCAACATCTCAAAACCCAGCAGAACACCATCACACTGTACCACTCTAACAGACAACATGTTCTCAGATAATATGGACAAACACAATGTATAGCTTGAGTCTTTATCCAACATCTCAAAAACCAGCAGAACACCACCACACTGTACCACTCTAACAGACAACATGTTCTCAGATAACATGGACAAACACAATGTATAGCTTGAGTCTTTATCCAAAATCTCAAAACCCAGCAGAACACCATCACACTGTACCACTCTAACAGACAACATGTTCTCAGATAACATGGACAAACATAATGTATACCTTGAGTCTTTATCCAACATCTCAAAACCCAGCAAAACACCATCACACTGTACCAGATAATATGGACAAACACAATGTATAGCTTGAGTCTTTATCCAACTTCTCAAAACTCTGCAGAACACCATCACACTGTGCCACTCTAACAGACAACATGTTCTCAGATAATATGGACAAACACAATGTATAGCTTGAGTCTTTATCCAACATCTCAAAACCCAGCAGAACACCATCACACTGTACCACTCTAACAGACAACATGTTCTCAGATAATATGGACAAACATAATGTATAGCTGAGTCTTTATCCAACATCTCAAAACCCAGCGGAACACCATCACACTGTACCACTCTAACAGACATGTTCTCAGATAATATGGACAAACACAATGTATAGCTTGAGTCTTTATCCAACATCTCAAAACCCAGCAAAACACCATCACACTGTACCAGATAATATGGACAAACACAATGTATAGCTTGAGTCTTTATCCAACATCTCAAAACCCAGCAAAACACCATCACACTGTACCAGATAATATGGACAAACACAATGTATAGCTTGAGTCTTTATCCAACATCTCAAAACTCAGCAGAACACCATCACACTGTACCACTCTAACAGACAACATGTTCTCAGATAATATGGACAAACACAATGTATAGCTGAGTCTTTATCCAACATCTCAAAACCCAGCAGAACACCATCACACTGTACCACTCTAACAGACAACATGTTCTCAGATAATATGGACAAACACAATGTATAGCTTGAGTCTTTATCCAACATCTCAAACCCAGCAGAACACCATCACACTGTACCACTCTAACAGACAACATGTTCTCAGATAATATGGACAAACACAATGTACAGCTTGAGTCTTTATCCAACAGCTCAAAACCCAGCAGAACACCATCACACTGAACCACTCTAACAGACAACATGTTCTCAGGTAATATGGACAAACACAATGTATAGCTTGAGTCTTTATCCAACATCTCAAAACCCAGCAGAACACCATCACACTGTACCACTCTAAAAGAAATGTTCTCAGATAATATGGACAAACACAATGTATAGCTTGAGTCTTTATCCAACATCTCAAAACCCAGCAGAACACCATCACACTGTACCAGATAATATGGACAAACACAATGTATAGCTTGAGTCTTTATCCAACATCTCAAAACCCAGCAGAACACCATCACACTGTACCAGATAATATGGACAAACACAATGTATAGCTTGAGTCTTTATCCAACATCTCAAAACTCAGCAGAACACCATCACACTGTACCACTCTAACAGACAACATGTTCTCAGATAATATGGACAAACACAATGTATAGCTTGAGTCTTTATCCAACATCTCAAAACCCAGCAGAACACCATCACACTGTACCACTCTAACAGACAACATGTTCTCAGATAATATGGACAAACACAATGTATAGCTTGAGTCTTTATCCAACATCTCAAAACCCAGCAGAACACCATCACACTGTACCAGATAATATGGACAAACACAATGTATAGCTTGAGTCTTTATCCAACATCTCAAAACCCAGCAGAACACCATCACACTGTACCACTCTAACAGACAACATGTTCTCAGATAATATGGACAAACACAATGTATAGCTTGAGTCTTTATCCAACATCTCAAAACCCAGCAGAACACCATCACACTGTACCACTCTAAAAGACAACATGTTCTCAGATAATATGGACAAACACAATGTATAGCTTGAGTCTTTATCCAACATCTCAAAAACCAGCAGAACACCACCACACTGTACCACTCTAACAGACAACATGTTCTCAGATAACATGGACAAACACAATGTATAGCTTGAGTCTTTATCCAAAATCTCAAAACCCAGCAGAACACCATCACACTGTACCACTCTAACAGACAACATGTTCTCAGATAACATGGACAAACATAATGTATACCTTGAGTCTTTATCCAACATCTCAAAACCCAGCAAAACACCATCACACTGTACCAGATAATATGGACAAACACAATGTATAGCTTGAGTCTTTATCCAACTTCTCAAAACTCTGCAGAACACCATTACACAGTGCCACTCTAACAGACAACATGTTCTCAGATAATATGGACAAACACAATGTATAGCTTGAGTCTTTATCCAACATCTCAAAACCCAGCAGAACACCATCACACTGTACCACTCTAACAGACAACATGTTCTCAGATAATATGGACAAACATAATGTATAGCTGAGTCTTTATCCAACATCTCAAAACCCAGCGGAACACCATCACACTGTACCACTCTAACAGACAACATGTTCTCAGATAATATGGACAAACACAATGTATAGCTTGAGTCTTTATCCAACATCTCAAAACCCAGCAGAACACCATCACACTGTACCACTCTAACAGACAACATGTTCTCAGATAATATGGACAAACACAATGTATACCTTGAGTCTTTATCCAACATCTCAAAACCCAGCAAAACACCATCACACTGTACCAGATAATATGGACAAACACAATGTATAGCTTGAGTCTTTATCCAACATCTCAAAACCCAGCAAAACACCATCACACTGTACCAGATAATATGGACAAACACAATGTATAGCTTGAGTCTTTATCCAACATCTCAAAACTCAGCAGAACACCATCACACTGTACCACTCTAACAGACAACATGTTCTCAGATAATATGGACAAACAGAATTGTATAGCTGAGTCTTTATCCAACATCTCAAAACCCAGCAGAACACCATCACACTGTACCACTCTAACAGACAACATGTTCTCAGATAATATGGACAAACACAATGCATAGCTTGAGTCTTTATCCAACATCTCAAACCCAGCAGAACACCATCACACTGTACCACTCTAACAGACAACATGTTCTCAGATAATATGGACAAACACAATGTACAGCTTGAGTCTTTATCCAACAGCTCAAAACCCAGCAGAACACCATCACACTGAACCACTCTAACAGACAACATGTTCTCAGGTAATATGGACAAACACAATGTATAGCTTGAGTCTTTATCCAACATCTCAAAACCCAGCAGAACACCATCACACTGTACCACTCTAAAAGAAATGTTCTCAGATAATATGGACAAACACAATGTATAGCTTGAGTCTTTATCCAACATCTCAAAACCCAGCACAACACCATCACACTGTACCAGATAATATGGACAAACACAATGTATAGCTTGAATCTTTATCCAACATCTCAAAACCCAGCAGAACACCATCACACTGTACCAGATAATATGGACAAACACAATGTATAGCTTGAGTCTTTATCCAACATCTCAAAACTCAGCAGAACACCATCACACTGTACCACTCTAACAGACAACATGTTCTCAGATAATATGGACAAACACAATGTATAGCTTGAGTCTTTATCCAACATCTCAAAACCCAGCAGAACACCATCACACTGTACCACTCTAACAGACAACATGTTCTCAGATAATATGGACAAACACAATGTATAGCTTGAGTCTTTATCCAACATCTCAAAACCCAGCAGAACACCATCACACTGTACCAGATAATATGGACAAACACAATGTATAGCTTGAGTCTTTATCCAACATCTCAAAACCCAGCAGAACACCATCACACTGTACCACTCTAACAGACAACATGTTCTCAGATAATATGGACAAACACAATGTATAGCTTGAGTCTTTATCCAACATCTCAAAACCCAGCAGAACACCATCACACTGTACCAGATAATATGGACAAACACAATGAATAGCTTGAGTCTTTCTCCAACATCTCAATACCCAGCAGAACACCATCACACTGTACCAGATAATATGGACAAACACAATGTATAGCTTGAGTCTTTATCCAACATCTCAAAACCCAGCAGAACACCAACACACTGTACCACTCTAACAGACATGTTCTCAGATAATATGGACAAACACAATGTATAGCTGAGTCTTTATCCAACATCTCAAAACCCAGCAGAACACCATCACACTGTACCACTCTAACAGACAACATGTTCTCAGATAATATGGACAAACACAATGTATAGCTTGAGTCTTTATCCAACATCTCAAAACCCAGCAGAACACCATCACACTGTACCAGATAATATGGACAAACACAATGAATAGCTTGAGTCTTTATCCAACATCTCAAAACCCAGCAGAACACCATCACACTGTACCACTCTAACAGACATGTTCTCAGATAATATGGACAAACACAATGTATAGCTGAGTCTTTATCCAACATCTCAAAACCCAGCAGAACACCATCACACTGTACCACTCTAACAGACAACATGTTCTCAGATAATATGGACAAACACAATGTATAGCTTGAGTCTTTATCCAACATCTCAAAACCCAGCAGAACACCATCACACTGTACCACTCTAACAGAAATGTTCTCAGATAATATGGACAAACACAATGTATAGCTTGAGTCTTTATCCAACATCTCAAAACCCAGCAGAACACCATCACACTGTACCAGATAATATGGACAAACACAATGTATAGCTTGAGTCTTTATCCAACATCTCAAAACCCAGCAGAACACCATCACACTGTACCACTCTAACAGACAACATGTTCTCAGATAATATGGACAAACACAATGTATAGCTTGAGTCTTTATCCAACATCTCAAAACCCAGCAGAACACCATCACACTGTACCACTCTAACAGACAACATGTTCTCAGATAATATGGACAAACACAATGTATAGCTTGAGTCTTTATCCAACATCTCAAAACCCAGCAGAACACCATCACACTGTACCACTCTAACAGACAACATGTTCTCAGATAATATGGACAAACACAATGTATAGCTTGAGTCTTTATCCAACATCTCAAAACCCAGCAGAACACCATCACACTGTACCAGATAATATGGACAAACACAATGTATAGCTTGAGTCTTTATCCAACATCTCAAAACCCAGCAGAACACCATCACACTGTACCACTCTAACAGACAACATGTTCTCAGATAATATGGACAAACACAATGTATAGCTTGAGTCTTTATCCGACATCTCAAAACCCAGCAGAACAACATCACACTGTACCAGATAATATGGAAAAACACAATGAATAGCTTGAGTCTTTATCCAACATCTCAAAACCCAGCAGAACACCATCACACTGTACCAGATAATATGGACAAACACAATGTATAGCTTGAGTCTTTATCCAACATCTCAAAACCCAGCAGAACACCATCACACTGTACCAGATAATATGGACAAACACAATGTATAGCTTGAGTCTTTATCCAACATCTCAAAACTCAGCAGAACACCATCACACTGTACCACTCTAACAGACAACATGTTCTCAGATAATATGGACAAACACAATGTATAGCTTGAGTCTTTATCCAACATCTCAAAACCCAGCAGAACACCATCACACTGTACCACTCTAACAGACAACATGTTCTCAGATAATATGGACAAACACAATGTATAGCTTGAGTCTTTATCCAACATCTCAAAACCCAGCAGAACACCATCACACTGTACCAGATAATATGGACAAACACAATGTATAGCTTGAGTCTTTATCCAACATCTCAAAACCCAGCAGAACACCATCACACTGTACCACTCTAACAGACAACATGTTCTCAGATAATATGGACAAACACAATGTATAGCTTGAGTCTTTATCCAACATCTCAAAACCCAGCAGAACACCATCACACTGTACCAGATAATATGGACAAACACAATGAATAGCTTGAGTCTTTATCCAACATCTCAATACCCAGCAGAACACCATCACACTGTACCAGATAATATGGACAAACACAATGTATAGCTTGAGTCTTTATCCAACATCTCAAAACCCAGCAGAACACCATCACACTGTACCACTCTAACAGACATGTTCTCAGATAATATGGACAAACACAATGTATAGCTGAGTCTTTATCCAACATCTCAAAACCCAGCAGAACACCATCACACTGTACCACTCTAACAGACAACATGTTCTCAGATAATATGGACAAACACAATGTATAGCTTGAGTCTTTATCCAACATCTCAAAACCCAGCAGAACACCATCACACTGTACCAGATAATATGGACAAACACAATGAATAGCTTGAGTCTTTATCAAACATCTCAAAACCCAGCAGAACACCATCACACTGTACCACTCTAACAGACAACATGTTCTCAGATAATATGGACAAACACAATGTATAGCTTGAGTCTTTATCCAACATCTCAAAACCCAGCAGAACACCATCACACTGTACCACTCTAACAGAAATGTTCTCAGATAATATGGACAAACACAATGTATAGCTTGAGTCTTTATCCAACATCTCAAAACCCAGCAGAACACCATCACACTGTACCAGATAATATGGACAAACACAATGTATAGCTTGAGTCTTTATCCAACATCTCAAAACCCAGCAGAACACCATCACACTGTACCACTCTAACAGACAACATGTTCTCAGATAATATGGACAAACACAATGTATAGCTTGAGTCTTTATCCAACATCTCAAAACCCAGCAGAACACCATCACACTGTACCACTCTAACAGACAACATGTTCTCAGATAATATGGACAAACACAATGTATAGCTTGAGTCTTTATCCAACATCTCAAAACCCAGCAGAACAACATCACACTGTACCAGATAATATGGACAAACACAATGAATAGCTTGAGTCTTTATCCAACATCTCAAAACCCAGCAGAACACCATCACACTGTACCACTCTAACAGACAACATGTTCTCAGATAATATGGACAAACACAATGTATAGCTTGAGTCTTTATCCAACATCTCAAAACCCAGCAGAACACCATCACACTGTACCAGATAATATGGACAAACACAATGTATAGCTTGAGTCTTTATCCAACATCTCAAAACCCAGCAGAACACCATCACACTGTACCACTCTAACAGACAACATGTTCTCAGATAATATGGACAAACACAATGTATAGCTTGAGTCTTTATCCAACATCTCAAAACCCAGCAGAACACCATCACACTGTACCACTCTAACAGACATGTTCTCAGATAATATGGACAAACACAATGTATAGCTGAGTCTTTATCCAACATCTCAAAACCCAGCAGAACACCATCACACTGTACCACTCTAACAGACAACATGTTCTCAGATAATATGGACAAACACAATGTATAGCTTGAGTCTTTATCCAACATCTCAAAACTCAGCAGAACACCATCACACTGTACCACTCTAACAGACAACATGTTCTCAGATAATATGGACAAACACAATGTATAGCTTGAGTCTTTATCCAACATCTCAAAACCCAGCAGAACACCATCTCACTCTACCACTCTAACAGACAACATGTTCTCAGATAATATGGACAAACACAATGTATAGCTTGAGTCTTTATCCAACATCTCAAAACCCAGCAGAACACCATCACACTGTACCAGATAATATGGACAAACACAATGTATAGCTTGAGTCTTTATCCAACATCTCAAAACCCAGCAGAACACCATCACACTGTACCACTCTAACAGACAACATGTTCTCAGATAATATGGACAAACACAATGTATAGCTTGAGTCTTTATCCAACATCTCAAAACCCAGCAGAACACCATCACACTGTACCACTCTAACAGACAACATGTTCTCAGATAATATGGACAAACACAATGTATAGCTTGAGTCTTTATCCAACATCTCAAAACCCAGCAGAACACCATCACACTGTACCACTCTAACAGACAACATGTTCTCAGATAATATGGACAAACACAATGTATAGCTTGAGTCTTTATCCAACATCTCAAAACCCAGCAGAACACCATCACACTGTACCACTCTAACAGACAACATGTTCTCAGATAATATGGACAAACACAATGTATAGCTTGAGTCTTTATCCAAAATCTCAAAACCCAGCAGAACACCATCACACTGTACCACTCTAACAGACAACATGTTCTCAGATAATATGGACAAACACAATGTATAGCTTGAGTCTTTATCCAACATCTCAAAACCCAGCAGAACACCCTCACACTGTACCACTCTAACAGACAACATGTTCTCAGATAATATGGACAATCACAATGTATAGCTTGAGTCTTTATCCAACATCTCAAAACCCAGCAGAACACCATCACACTGTACCACTCTAACAGACAACATGTTCTCAGATAATATGGACAAACACAATGTATAGCTTGAGTCTTTATCCAACATCTCAAAACCCAGCAGAACACCATCACACTGTACCACTCTAACAGACATGTTCTCAGATAATATGGACAAACACAATGTATAGCTGAGTCTTTATCCAACATCTCAAAACCCAGCAGAACACCATCACACTGTACCACTCTAACAGACAACATGTTCTCAGATAATATGGACAAACACAATGTATACCTTGAGTCTTTATCCAACATCTCAAAACCCAGCAGAACACCATCACACTGTACCAGATAATATGGACAAACACAATGAATACCTTGAGTCTTTATCCAACATCTCAAAACCCAGCAGAACACCATCACACTGTACCACTCTAACAGACAACATGTTCTCAGATAATATGGACAAACACAATGTATAGCTTGAGTCTTTATCCAACATCTCAAAACCCAGCAGAACACCATCACACTGTACCACTCTAACAGAAATGTTCTCAGATAATATGGACAAACACAATGTATAGCTTGAGTCTTTATCCAACATCTCAAAACCCAGCAGAACACCATCACACTGTACCAGATAATATGGACAAGCACAATGTATAGCTTGAGTCTTTATCCAACATCTCAAAACTCAGCAGAACACCATCACACTGTACCACTCTAACAGACAACATGTTCTCAGATAATATGGACAAACACAATGTATAGCTTGAGTCTTTATCCAACATCTCAAAACCCAGCAGAACACCATCACACTGTACCACTCTAACAGACAACATGTTCTCAGATAATATGGACAAACACAATGTATAGCTTGAGTCTTTATCCAACATCTCAAAACCCAGCAGAACACCCTCACACTGTACCACTCTAACAGACAACATGTTCTCAGATAATATGGACAAACACAATGTATAGCTTGAGTCTTTATCCAACATCTCAAAACCCAGCAGAACACCATCACACTGTACCACTCTAACAGACAACATGTTCTCAGATAATATGGACAAACACAATGTATAGCTTGAGTCTTTATCCAACATCTCAAAACCCAGCAGAACACCATCACACTGTACCACTCTAACAGACATGTTCTCAGATAATATGGACAAACACAATGTATAGCTGAGTCTTTATCCAACATCTCAAAACCCAGCAGAACACCATCACACTGTACCACTCTAACAGACAACATGTTCTCAGATAATATGGACAAACACAATGTATACCTTGAGTCTTTATCCAACATCTCAAAACCCAGCAGAACACCATCACACTGTACCAGATAATATGGACAAACACAATGAATACCTTGAGTCTTTATCCAACATCTCAAAACCCAGCAGAACACCATCACACTGTACCACTCTAACAGACAACATGTTCTCAGATAATATGGACAAACACAATGTATAGCTTGAGTCTTTATCCAACATCTCAAAACCCAGCAGAACACCATCACACTGTACCACTCTAACAGAAATGTTCTCAGATAATATGGACAAACACAATGTATAGCTTGAGTCTTTATCCAACATCTCAAAACCCAGCAGAACACCATCACACTGTACCAGATAATATGGACAAGCACAATGTATAGCTTGAGTCTTTATCCAACATCTCAAAACTCAGCAGAACACCATCACACTGTACCACTCTAACAGACAACATGTTCTCAGATAATATGGACAAACACAATGTATAGCTTGAGTCTTTATCCAACATCTCAAAACCCAGCAGAACACCATCTCACTCTACCACTCTAACAGACAACATGTTCTCAGATAATATGGACAAACACAATGTATAGCTTGAGTCTTTATCCAACATCTCAAAACCCAGCAGAACACCATCACACTGTACCAGATAATATGGACAAACACAATGTATAGCTTGAGTCTTTATCCAACATCTCAAAACCCAGCAGAACACCATCACACTGTACCACTCTAACAGACAACATGTTCTCAGATAATATGGACAAACAAAATGTATAGCTTGAGTCTTTATCCAACATCTCAAAACCCAGCAGAACACCATCACACTGTACCACTCTAACAGACAACATGTTCTCAGATAATATGGACAAACACAATGTATAGCTTGAGTCTTTATCCAACATCTCAAAACCCAGCAGAACACCATCACACTGTACCACTCTAACAGACAACATGTTCTCAGATAATATGGACAAACACAATGTATAGCTTGAGTCTTTATCCAACATCTCAAAACCCAGCAGAACACCATCACACTGTACCACTCTAACAGACAACATGTTCTCAGATAATATGGACAAACACAATGTATAGCTTGAGTCTTTATCCAACATCTCAAAACCCAGCAGAACACCCTCACACTGTACCACTCTAACAGACAACATGTTCTCAGATAATATGGACAAACACAATGTATAGCTTGAGTCTTTATCCAACATCTCAAAACCCAGCAGAACACCATCACACTGTACCACTCTAACAGACAACATGTTCTCAGATAATATGGACAAACACAATGTATACCTTGAGTCTTTATCCAACATCTCAAAACCCAGCAGAACACCATCACACTGTACCACTCTAACAGACAACATGTTCTCAGATAATATGGACAAACACAATGTATAGCTTGAGTCTTTATCCAACATCTCAAAACCCAGCAGAACACCATCACACTGTACCAGATAATATGGACAAACACAATGAATAGCTTGAGTCTTTATCCAACATCTCAAAACCCAGCAGAACACCATCACACTGTACCACTCTAACAGACAACATGTTCTCAGATAATATGGACAAACACAATGTATAGCTTGAGTCTTTATCCAACATCTCAAAACCCAGCAGAACACCATCACACTGTACCACTCTAACAGAAATGTTCTCAGATAATATGGACAAACACAATGTATAGCTTGAGTCTTTATCCAACATCTCAAAACCCAGCAGAACACCATCACACTGTACCAGATAATATGGACAAACACAATGTATAGCTTGAGTCTTTATCCAACATCTCAAAACCCAGCAGAACACCATCACACTGTACCACTCTAACAGACAACATGTTCTCAGATAATATGGACAAACACAATGTATAGCTTGAGTCTTTATCCAACATCTCAAAACCCAGCAGAACACCATCACACTGTACCACTCTAACAGACAACATGTTCTCAGATAATATGGACAAACACAATGTATAACTTGAGTCTTTATCCAACATCTCAAAACCCAGCAGAACACCATCACACTGTACCAGATAATATGGACAAACACAATGTATAGCTTGAGTCTTTATCCAACATCTCAAAACTCAGCAGAACACCATCACACTGTACCACTCTAACAGACAACATGTTCTCAGATAATATGGACAAACACAATGTATAGCTTGAGTCTTTATCCAACATCTCAAAACCCAGCAGAACACCATCACACTGTACCACTCTAACAGACAACATATTCTCAGATAATATGGACAAACACAATGTATAGCTTGAGTCTTTATCCAACATCTCAAAACCCAGCAGAACACCATCACACTGTACCAGATAATATGGACAAACACAATGTATAGCTTGAGTCTTTATCCAACATCTCAAAACCCAGCAGAACACCATCACACTGTACCACTCTAACAGACAACATGTTCTCAGATAATATGGACAAACACAATGTATAGCTTGAGTCTTTATCCAACATCTCAAAACCCAGCAGAACACCATCACACTGTACCAGATAATATGGACAAACACAATGAATAGCTTGAGTCTTTATCCAACATCTCAAAACCCAGCAGAACACCATCACACTGTACCACTCTAACAGACAGCATGTTCTCAGATAATATGGACAAACACAATGTATACCTTGAGTCTTTATCCAACATCTCAAAACCCAGCAGAACACCATCACACTGTACCACTCTAACAGAAATGTTCTCAGATAATATGGACAAACACAATGTATAGCTTGAGTCTTTATCCAACATCTCAAAACTCAGCAGAACACCATCACACTGTACCACTCTAACAGACAACATGTTCTCAGATAATATGGACAAACACAATGTATAGCTTGAGTCTTTATCCAACATCTCAAAACCCAGCAGAACACCATCTCACTCTACCACTCTAACAGACAACATGTTCTCAGATAATATGGACAAACACAATGTATAGCTTGAGTCTTTATCCAACATCTCAAAACCCAGCAGAACACCATCACACTGTACCAGATAATATGGACAAACACAATGTATAGCTTGAGTCTTTATCCAACATCTCAAAACCCAGCAGAACACCATCACACTGTACCACTCTAACAGACAACATGTTCTCAGATAATATGGACAAACACAATGTATAGCTTGAGTCTTTATCCAACATCTCAAAACCCAGCAGAACACCATCACACTGTACCACTCTAACAGACAACATGTTCTCAGATAATATGGACAAACACAATGTATAGCTTGAGTCTTTATCCAACATCTCAAAACCCAGCAGAACACCATCACACTGTACCACTCTAACAGACAACATGTTCTCAGATAATATGGACAAACACAATGTATAGCTTGAGTCTTTATCCAACATCTCAAAACCCAGCAGAACACCATCACACTGTACCACTCTAACAGACAACATGTTCTCAGATAATATGGACAAACACAATGTATAGCTTGAGTCTTTATCCAACATCTCAAAACCCAGCAGAACACCCTCACACTGTACCACTCTAACAGACAACATGTTCTCAGATAATATGGACAAACACAATGTATAGCTTGAGTCTTTATCCAACATCTCAAAACCCAGCAGAACACCATCACACTGTACCACTCTAACAGACAACATGTTCTCAGATAATATGGACAAACACAATGTATACCTTGAGTCTTTATCCAACATCTCAAAACCCAGCAGAACACCATCACACTGTACCACTCTAACAGACAACATGTTCTCAGATAATATGGACAAACACAATGTATAGCTTGAGTCTTTACCCAACATCTCAAAACCCAGCAGAACACCATCACACTGTACCAGATAATATGGACAAACACAATGAATAGCTTGAGTCTTTATCCAACATCTCAAAACCCAGCAGAACACCATCACACTGTACCACTCTAACAGACAACATGTTCTCAGATAATATGGACAAACACAATGTATAGCTTGAGTCTTTATCCAACATCTCAAAACCCAGCAGAACACCATCACACTGTACCACTCTAACAGAAATGTTCTCAGATAATATGGACAAACACAATGTATAGCTTGAGTCTTTATCCAACATCTCAAAACCCAGCAGAACACCATCACACTGTACCAGATAATATGGACAAACACAATGTATAGCTTGAGTCTTTATCCAACATCTCAAAACCCAGCAGAACACCATCACACTGTACCACTCTAACAGACAACATGTTCTCAGATAATATGGACAAACACAATGTATAGCTTGAGTCTTTATCCAACATCTCAAAACCCAGCAGAACACCATCACACTGTACCACTCTAACAGACAACATGTTCTCAGATAATATGGACAAACACAATGTATAACTTGAGTCTTTATCCAACATCTCAAAACCCAGCAGAACACCATCACACTGTACCAGATAATATGGACAAACACAATGTATAGCTTGAGTCTTTATCCAACATCTCAAAACTCAGCAGAACACCATCACACTGTACCACTCTAACAGACAACATGTTCTCAGATAATATGGACAAACACAATGTATAGCTTGAGTCTTTATCCAACATCTCAAAACCCAGCAGAACACCATCACACTGTACCACTCTAACAGACAACATATTCTCAGATAATATGGACAAACACAATGTATAGCTTGAGTCTTTATCCAACATCTCAAAACCCAGCAGAACACCATCACACTGTACCAGATAATATGGACAAACACAATGTATAGCTTGAGTCTTTATCCAACATCTCAAAACCCAGCAGAACACCATCACACTGTACCACTCTAACAGACAACATGTTCTCAGATAATATGGACAAACACAATGTATAGCTTGAGTCTTTATCCAACATCTCAAAACCCAGCAGAACACCATCACACTGTACCAGATAATATGGACAAACACAATGAATAGCTTGAGTCTTTATCCAACATCTCAAAACCCAGCAGAACACCATCACACTGTACCACTCTAACAGACAGCATGTTCTCAGATAATATGGACAAACACAATGTATAGCTTGAGTCTTTATCCAACATCTCAAAACCCAGCAGAACACCATCACACTGTACCACTCTAACAGACAACATGTTCTCAGATAATATGGACAAACACAATGTATAGCTTGAGTCTTTATCCAACATCTCAAAACCCAGCAGAACACCATCACACTGTACCAGATAATATGGACAAACACAATGTATAGCTTGAGTCTTTATCCAACATCTCAAAACCCAGCAGAACACCATCACACTGTACCACTCTAACAGACAACATGTTCTCAGATAATATGGACAAACACAATGTATAGCTTGAGTCTTTATCCAACATTTCAAAACCCAGCAGAACACCATCACACTGTACCAGATAATATGGACAAACACAATGAATACCTTGAGTCTTTATCCAACATCTCAAAACCCAGCAGAACACCATCACACTGTACCACTCTAACAGACAACATGTTCTCAGATAATATGGACAAACACAATGTATAGCTTGAGTCTTTATCCAACATCTCAAAACCCAGCAGAACACCATCACACTGTACCACTCTAACAGAAATGTTCTCAGATAATATGGACAAACACAATGTATAGCTTGAGTCTTTATCCAACATCTCAAAACCCAGCAGAACACCATCACACTGTACCAGATAATATGGACAAACACAATGTATAGCTTGAGTCTTTATCCAACATCTCAAAACTCAGCAGAACACCATCACACTGTACCACTCTAACAGACAACATGTTCTCAGATAATATGGACAAACACAATGTATAGCTTGAGTCTTTATCCAACATCTCAAAACCCAGCAGAACACCATCTCACTGTACCACTCTAACAGACAACATGTTCTCAGATAATATGGACAAACACAATGTATAGCTTGAGTCTTTATCCAACATCTCAAAACCCAGCAGAACACCATCACACTGTACCAGATAATATGGACAAACACAATGTATAGCTTGAGTCTTTATCCAACATCTCAAAACCCAGCAGAACACCATCACACTGTACCACTCTAACAGACAACATGTTCTCAGATAATATGGACAAACACAATGTATAGCTTGAGTCTTTATCCAAAATCTCAAAACCCAGCAGAACACCATCACACTGTACCACTCTAACAGACAACATGTTCTCAGATAATATGGACAAACACAATGTATAGCTTGAGTCTTTATCCAACATCTCAAAACCCAGCAGAACACCATCACACTGTACCACTCTAACAGACAACATGTTCTCAGATAATATGGACAAACACAATGTATAGCTTGAGTCTTTATCCAACATCTCAAAACCCAGCAGAACACCATCATACTGTACCACTCTAACAGACAACATGTTCTCAGATAATATGGACAAACACAATGTATAGCTTGAGTCTTTATCCAACATCTCAAAACCCAGCAGAACACCCTCACACTGTACCACTCTAACAGACAACATGTTCTCAGATAATATGGACAAACACAATGTATAGCTTGAGTCTTTATCCAACATCTCAAAACCCAGCAGAACACCATCACACTGTACCACTCTGACAGACAACATGTTCTCAGATAATATGGACAAACACAATGTATAGCTTGAGTCTTTATCCAACATCTCAAAACCCAGCAGAACACCATCACACTGTACCAGATAATATGGACAAACACAATGAATAGCTTGAGTCTTTATCCAACATCTCAAAACCCAGCAGAACACCATCACACTGTACCACTCTAACAGACAACATGTTCTCAGATAATATGGACAAACACAATGTATAGCTTGAGTCTTTATCCAACATCTCAAAACCCAGCAGAACACCATCACACTGTACCACTCTAACAGAAATGTTCTCAGATAATATGGACAAACACAATGTATAGCTTGAGTCTTTATCCAACATCTCAAAACCCAGCAGAACACCATCACACTGTACCAGATAATATGGACAAACACAATGTATAGCTTGAGTCTTTATCCAACATCTCAAAACCCAGCAGAACACCATCACACTGTACCACTCTAACAGACAACATGTTCTCAGATAATATGGACAAACACAATGTATAGCTTGAGTCTTTATCCAACATCTCAAAACCCAGCAGAACACCATCACACTGTACCACTCTAACAGACAACATGTTCTCAGATAATATGGACAAACACAATGTATAACTTGAGTCTTTATCCAACATCTCAAAACCCAGCAGAACACCATCACACTGTACCAGATAATATGGACAAACACAATGTATAGCTTGAGTCTTTATCCAACATCTCAAAACTCAGCAGAACACCATCACACTGTACCACTCTAACAGACAACATGTTCTCAGATAATATGGACAAACACAATGTATAGCTTGAGTCTTTATCCAACATCTCAAAACCCAGCAGAACACCATCACACTGTACCACTCTAACAGACAACATATTCTCAGATAATATGGACAAACACAATGTATAGCTTGAGTCTTTATCCAACATCTCAAAACCCAGCAGAACACCATCACACTGTACCAGATAATATGGACAAACACAATGTATAGCTTGAGTCTTTATCCAACATCTCAAAACCCAGCAGAACACCATCACACTGTACCACTCTAACAGACAACATGTTCTCAGATAATATGGACAAACACAATGTATAGCTTGAGTCTTTATCCAACATCTCAAAACCCAGCAGAACACCATCACACTGTACCAGATAATATGGACAAACACAATGAATAGCTTGAGTCTTTATCCAACATCTCAAAACCCAGCAGAACACCATCACACTGTACCACTCTAACAGACAGCATGTTCTCAGATAATATGGACAAACACAATGTATAGCTTGAGTCTTTATCCAACATCTCAAAACCCAGCAGAACACCATCACACTGTACCACTCTAACAGACAACATGTTCTCAGATAATATGGACAAACACAATGTATAGCTTGAGTCTTTATCCAACATCTCAAAACCCAGCAGAACACCATCACACTGTACCAGATAATATGGACAAACACAATGTATAGCTTGAGTCTTTATCCAACATCTCAAAACCCAGCAGAACACCATCACACTGTACCACTCTAACAGACAACATGTTCTCAGATAATATGGACAAACACAATGTATAGCTTGAGTCTTTATCCAACATTTCAAAACCCAGCAGAACACCATCACACTGTACCAGATAATATGGACAAACACAATGAATACCTTGAGTCTTTATCCAACATCTCAAAACCCAGCAGAACACCATCACACTGTACCACTCTAACAGACAACATGTTCTCAGATAATATGGACAAACACAATGTATAGCTTGAGTCTTTATCCAACATCTCAAAACCCAGCAGAACACCATCACACTGTACCACTCTAACAGAAATGTTCTCAGATAATATGGACAAACACAATGTATAGCTTGAGTCTTTATCCAACATCTCAAAACCCAGCAGAACACCATCACACTGTACCAGATAATATGGACAAACACAATGTATAGCTTGAGTCTTTATCCAACATCTCAAAACTCAGCAGAACACCATCACACTGTACCACTCTAACAGACAACATGTTCTCAGATAATATGGACAAACACAATGTATAGCTTGAGTCTTTATCCAACATCTCAAAACCCAGCAGAACACCATCTCACTGTACCACTCTAACAGACAACATGTTCTCAGATAATATGGACAAACACAATGTATAGCTTGAGTCTTTATCCAACATCTCAAAACCCAGCAGAACACCATCACACTGTACCAGATAATATGGACAAACACAATGTATAGCTTGAGTCTTTATCCAACATCTCAAAACCCAGCAGAACACCATCACACTGTACCACTCTAACAGACAACATGTTCTCAGATAATATGGACAAACACAATGTATAGCTTGAGTCTTTATCCAAAATCTCAAAACCCAGCAGAACACCATCACACTGTACCACTCTAACAGACAACATGTTCTCAGATAATATGGACAAACACAATGTATAGCTTGAGTCTTTATCCAACATCTCAAAACCCAGCAGAACACCATCACACTGTACCACTCTAACAGACAACATGTTCTCAGATAATATGGACAAACACAATGTATAGCTTGAGTCTTTATCCAACATCTCAAAACCCAGCAGAACACCATCATACTGTACCACTCTAACAGACAACATGTTCTCAGATAATATGGACAAACACAATGTATAGCTTGAGTCTTTATCCAACATCTCAAAACCCAGCAGAACACCCTCACACTGTACCACTCTAACAGACAACATGTTCTCAGATAATATGGACAAACACAATGTATAGCTTGAGTCTTTATCCAACATCTCAAAACCCAGCAGAACACCATCACACTGTACCACTCTAACAGACAACATGTTCTCAGATAATATGGACAAACACAATGTATAGCTTGAGTCTTTATCCAACATCTCAAAACCCAGCAGAACACCATCACACTGTACCACTCTAACAGACAACATGTTCTCAGATAATATGGACAAACACAATGTATAGCTTGAGTCTTTATCCAACATCTCAAAACCCAGCAGAAGACCATCACACTGTACCACTCTGACAGACAACATGTTCTCAGATAATATGGACAAACACAATGTATAGCTGAGTCTTTATCCAACATCTCAAAACCCAGCAGAACACCATCACACTGTACCACTCTAACAGACAACATGTTCTCAGATAATATGGACAAACACAATGTATAGCTTGAGTCTTTATCCAACATCTCAAAACCCAGCAGAACACCACCACACTGTACCACTCTAACAGACAACATGTACTCAGATAATATGGACAAACACAATGTATAGCTTGAGTCTTTATCCAACATCTCAAAACCCAGCAGAACACCATCACACTGTACCACTCTAACAGACAACATGTTCTCAGATAATATGGACAAACACAATGTATACCTTGAGTCTTTATCCAACATCTCAAAACCCAGCAGAACACCATCACACTGTACCAGATAATATGGACAAACACAATGTATAGCTTGAGTCTTTATCCAACATCTCAAAACCCAGCAGAACACCATCACACTGTACCACTCTAACAGACAACATGTTCTCAGATAATATGGACAAACACAATGTATAGCTTGAGTCTTTATCCAACATCTCAAAACCCAGCAGAACACCCTCACACTGTACCACTCTAACAGACAACATGTTCTCAGATAATATGGACAAACACAATGTATAGCTTGAGTCTTTATCCAACATCTCAAAACCCAGCAGAACACCATCACACTGTACCACTCTAACAGACAACATGTTCTCAGATAATATGGACAAACACAATGTATAGCTTGAGTCTTTATCCAACATCTCAAAACCCAGCAGAACACCATCACACTGTACCAGATAATATGGACAAACACAATGTATAGCTTGAGTCTTTATCCAACATCTCAAAACCCAGCAGAACACCACCACACTGTACCACTCTAACAGACAACATGTTCTCAGATAATATGGACAAACACAATGTATAGCTTGAGTCTTTATCCAACATCTCAAAACCCAGCAGAACACCATCACACTGTACCAGATAATATGGACAAACACAATGTATAGCTTGAGTCTTTATCCAACATCTCAAAACCCAGCAAAACACCATCACACTGTACCAGATAATATGGACAAACACAATGTATAGCTTGAGTCTTTATCCAACATCTCAAAACTCAGCAGAACACCATCACACTGTACCACTCTAACAGACAACATGTTCTCAGATAATATGGACAAACACAATGTATAGCTGAGTCTTTATCCAACATCTCAAAACCCAGCAGAACACCATCACACTGTACCACTCTAACAGACAACATGTTCTCAGATAATATATACAAACACAATGTATAGCTTGAGTCTTTATCCAACATCTCAAACCCAGCAGAACACCATCACACTGTACCACTCTAACAGACAACATGTTCTCAGATAATATGGACAAACACAATGTATACCTTGAGTCTTTATCCAACATCTCAAAACCCAGCAGAACACCATCACACTGTACCACTCTAACAGACAACATGTTCTCAGATAATATGGACAAACACAATGTATAGCTTGAGTCTTTATCCAACATCTCAAAACCCAGCAGAACACCACCACACTGTACCACTCTAACAGACAACATGTTCTCAGATAACATGGACAAACACAATGTATAGCTTGAGTCTTTATCCAAAATCTCAAAACCCAGCAGAACACCATCACACTGTACCACTCTAACAGACAACATGTTCTCAGATAATATGGACAAACATAATGTATACCTTGAGTCTTTATCCAACATCTCAAAACCCAGCAAAACACCATCACACTGTACCAGATAATATGGACAAACAAAATGTATAGCTTGAGTCTTTATCCAACTTCTCAAAACTCTGCAGAACACCATCACACTGTGCCACTCTAACAGACAACATGTTCTCAGATAATATGGACAAACACAATGTATAGCTTGAGTCTTTATCCAACATCTCAAAACCCAGCAGAACACCATCACACTGTACCACTCTAACAGACAACATGTTCTCAGATAATATGGACAAACATAATGTATAACTTGAGTCTTTATCCAACATCTCAAAACCCAGCAGAACACCATCACACTGTACCACTCTAACAGACATGTTCTCAGATAATATGGACAAACACAATGTATAGCTTGAGTCTTTATCCAACATCTCAAAACCCAGCAGAACACCATCACACTGTACCACTCTAACAGACAACATGTTCTCAGATAATATGGACAAACACAATGTATACCTTGAGTCTTTATCCAACATCTCAAAACCCAGCAAAACACCATCACACTGTACCAGATAATATGGACAAACACAATGTATAGCTTGAGTCTTTATCCAACATCTCAAAACCCAGCAAACCACCATCACACTGTACCAGATAATATGGACAAACACAATGTATAGCTTGAGTCTTTATCCAACATCTCAAAACTCAGCAGAACACCATCACACTGTACCACTCTAACAGACAACATGTTCTCAGATAATATGGACAAACACAATGTATAGCTTGAGTCTTTATCCAACATCTCAAAACCCAGCAGAACACCATCACACTGTACCAGATAATATGGACAAACACAATGTATAGCTTGAGTCTTTATCCAACATCTCAAAACCCAGCAGAACACCATCACACTGTACCACTCTAACAGACAACATGTTCTCAGATAATATGGACAAACACAATGTATAGCTTGAGTCTTTATCCAACATCTCAAAACCCAGCAGAACACCATCACACTGTACCACTCTAACAGACAACATGTTCTCAGATAATATGGACAAACACAATGTATAGCTTGAGTCTTTATCCAACATCTCAAAACCCAGCAGAACACCATCACACTGTACCACTCTAACAGACAACATGTTCTCAGATAATATGGACAAACACAATGTATAGCTTGAGTCTTTATCCAACATCTCAAAACCCAGCAGAACACCATCATACTGTACCACTCTAACAGACAACATGTTCTCAGATAATATGGACAAACACAATGTATAGCTTGAGTCTTTATCCAACATCTCAAAACCCAGCAGAACACCCTCACACTGTACCACTCTAACAGACAACATGTTCTCAGATAATATGGACAAACACAATGTATAGCTTGAGTCTTTATCCAACATCTCAAAACCCAGCAGAACACCATCACACTGTACCACTCTAACAGACAACATGTTCTCAGATAATATGGACAAACACAATGTATAGCTTGAGTCTTTATCCAACATCTCAAAACCCAGCAGAAGACCATCACACTGTACCACTCTGACAGACAACATGTTCTCAGATAATATGGACAAACACAATGTATAGCTGAGTCTTTATCCAACATCTCAAAACCCAGCAGAACACCATCACACTGTACCAGATAATATGGACAAACACAATGTATAGCTTGAGTCTTTATCCAACATCTCAAAACCCAGCAAAACACCATCACACTGTACCAGATAATATGGACAAACACAATGTATAGCTTGAGTCTTTATCCAACATCTCAAAACTCAGCAGAACACCATCACACTGTACCACTCTAACAGACAACATGTTCTCAGATAATATGGACAAACACAATGTATAGCTGAGTCTTTATCCAACATCTCAAAACCCAGCAGAACACCATCACACTGTACCACTCTAACAGACAACATGTTCTCAGATAATATGGACAAACACAATGTATAGCTTGAGTCTTTATCCAACATCTCAAACCCAGCAGAACACCATCACACTGTACCACTCTAACAGACAACATGTTCTCAGATAATATGGACAAACACAATGTATACCTTGAGTCTTTATCCAACATCTCAAAACCCAGCAGAACACCATCACACTGTACCACTCTAACAGACAACATGTTCTCAGATAATATGGACAAACACAATGTATAGCTTGAGTCTTTATCCAACATCTCAAAACCCAGCAGAACACCACCACACTGTACCACTCTAACAGACAACATGTTCTCAGATAACATGGACAAACACAATGTATAGCTTGAGTCTTTATCCAAAATCTCAAAACCCAGCAGAACACCATCACACTGTACCACTCTAACAGACAACATGTTCTCAGATAATATGGACAAACATAATGTATACCTTGAGTCTTTATCCAACATCTCAAAACCCAGCAAAACACCATCACACTGTACCAGATAATATGGACAAACAAAATGTATAGCTTGAGTCTTTATCCAACTTCTCAAAACTCTGCAGAACACCATCACACTGTGCCACTCTAACAGACAACATGTTCTCAGATAATATGGACAAACACAATGTATAGCTTGAGTCTTTATCCA
Source organism: Lampris incognitus (assembly GCF_029633865.1). NCBI lineage: Eukaryota > Metazoa > Chordata > Actinopteri > Lampriformes > Lampridae > Lampris > Lampris incognitus. The sequence continues at coordinate 50,238,025 of NC_079224.1, forward strand.
ACATCTCAAAACCCAGCAGAACACCATCACACTGTACCACTCTAACAGACAACATGTTCTCAGATAATATGGACAAACATAATGTATAGCTTGAGTCTTTATCCAACATCTCAAAACCCAGCAGAACACCATCACACTGTACCACTCTAACAGACATGTTCTCAGATAATATGGACAAACACAATGTATAGCTTGAGTCTTTATCCAACATCTCAAAACCCAGCAGAACACCATCACACTGTACCACTCTAACAGACAACATGTTCTCAGATAATATGGACAAACACAATGTATACCTTGAGTCTTTATCCAACATCTCAAAACCCAGCAAAACACCATCACACTGTACCAGATAATATGGACAAACACAATGTATAGCTTGAGTCTTTATCCAACATCTCAAAACCCAGCAAACCACCATCACACTGTACCAGATAATATGGACAAACACAATGTATAGCTTGAGTCTTTATCCAACATCTCAAAACTCAGCAGAACACCATCACACTGTACCACTCTAACAGACAACATGTTCTCAGATAATATGGACAAACACAATGTATAGCTTGAGTCTTTATCCAACATCTCAAAACCCAGCAGAACACCATCACACTGTACCAGATAATATGGACAAACACAATGTATAGCTTGAGTCTTTATCCAACATCTCAAAACCCAGCAGAACACCATCACACTGTACCACTCTAACAGACAACATGTTCTCAGATAATATGGACAAACACAATGTATAGCTTGAGTCTTTATCCAACATCTCAAAACCCAGCAGAACACCATCACACTGTACCACTCTAACAGACAACATGTTCTCAGATAATATGGACAAACACAATGTATAGCTTGAGTCTTTATCCAACATCTCAAAACCCAGCAGAACACCATCACACTGTACCACTCTAACAGACAACATGTTCTCAGATAATATGGACAAACACAATGTATAGCTTGAGTCTTTATCCAACATCTCAAAACCCAGCAGAACACCATCATACTGTACCACTCTAACAGACAACATGTTCTCAGATAATATGGACAAACACAATGTATAGCTTGAGTCTTTATCCAACATCTCAAAACCCAGCAGAACACCCTCACACTGTACCACTCTAACAGACAACATGTTCTCAGATAATATGGACAAACACAATGTATAGCTTGAGTCTTTATCCAACATCTCAAAACCCAGCAGAACACCATCACACTGTACCACTCTAACAGACAACATGTTCTCAGATAATATGGACAAACACAATGTATAGCTTGAGTCTTTATCCAACATCTCAAAACCCAGCAGAAGACCATCACACTGTACCAATCTGACAGACAACATGTTCTCAGATAATATGGACAAACACAATGTATAGCTGAGTCTTTATCCAACATCTCAAAACCCAGCAGAACACCATCACACTGTACCACTCTAACAGACAACATGTTCTCAGATAATATGGACAAACACAATGTATAGCTTGAGTCTTTATCCAACATCTCAAAACCCAGCAGAACACCACCACACTGTACCACTCTAACAGACAACATGTACTCAGATAATATGGACAAACACAATGTATAGCTTGAGTCTTTATCCAACATCTCAAAACCCAGCAGAACACCATCACACTGTACCACTCTAACAGACAACATGTTCTCAGATAATATGGACAAACACAATGTATACCTTGAGTCTTTATCCAACATCTCAAAACCCAGCAGAACACCATCACACTGTACCAGATAATATGGACAAACACAATGTATAGCTTGAGTCTTTATCCAACATCTCAAAACCCAGCAGAACACCATCACACTGTACCACTCTAACAGACAACATGTTCTCAGATAATATGGACAAACACAATGTATAGCTTGAGTCTTTATCCAACATCTCAAAACCCAGCAGAACACCCTCACACTGTACCACTCTAACAGACAACATGTTCTCAGATAATATGGACAAACACAATGTATAGCTTGAGTCTTTATCCAACATCTCAAAACCCAGCAGAACACCACCACACTGTACCACTCTAACAGACAACATGTTCTCAGATAATATGGACAAACACAATGTATAGCTTGAGTCTTTATCCAACATCTCAAAACCCAGCAGAACACCATCACACTGTACCAGATAATATGGACAAACACAATGTATAGCTTGAGTCTTTATCCAACATCTCAAAACCCAGCAGAACACCACCACACTGTACCACTCTAACAGACAACATGTTCTCAGATAATATGGACAAACACAATGTATAGCTTGAGTCTTTATCCAACATCTCAAAACCCAGCAGAACACCATCACACTGTACCAGATAATATGGACAAACACAATGTATAGCTTGAGTCTTTATCCAACATCTCAAAACCCAGCAAAACACCATCACACTGTACCAGATAATATGGACAAACACAATGTATAGCTTGAGTCTTTATCCAACATCTCAAAACTCAGCAGAACACCATCACACTGTACCACTCTAACAGACAACATGTTCTCAGATAATATGGACAAACACAATGTATAGCTGAGTCTTTATCCAACATCTCAAAACCCAGCAGAACACCATCACACTGTACCACTCTAACAGACAACATGTTCTCAGATAATATGGACAAACACAATGTATAGCTTGAGTCTTTATCCAACATCTCAAACCCAGCAGAACACCATCACACTGTACCACTCTAACAGACAACATGTTCTCAGATAATATGGACAAACACAATGTATACCTTGAGTCTTTATCCAACATCTCAAAACCCAGCAGAACACCATCACACTGTACCACTCTAACAGACAACATGTTCTCAGATAATATGGACAAACACAATGTATAGCTTGAGTCTTTATCCAACATCTCAAAACCCAGCAGAACACCACCACACTGTACCACTCTAACAGACAACATGTTCTCAGATAACATGGACAAACACAATGTATAGCTTGAGTCTTTATCCAAAATCTCAAAACCCAGCAGAACACCATCACACTGTACCACTCTAACAGACAACATGTTCTCAGATAATATGGACAAACATAATGTATACCTTGAGTCTTTATCCAACATCTCAAAACCCAGCAAAACACCATCACACTGTACCAGATAATATGGACAAACACAATGTATAGCTTGAGTCTTTATCCAACTTCTCAAAACTCTGCAGAACACCATCACACTGTGCCACTCTAACAGACAACATGTTCTCAGATAATATGGACAAACACAATGTATAGCTTGAGTCTTTATCCAACATCTCAAAACCCAGCAGAACACCATCACACTGTACCACTCTAACAGACAACATGTTCTCAGATAATATGGACAAACATAATGTATAGCTTGAGTCTTTATCCAACATCTCAAAACCCAGCAGAACACCATCACACTGTACCACTCTAACAGACATGTTCTCAGATAATATGGACAAACACAATGTATAGCTTGAGTCTTTATCCAACATCTCAAAACCCAGCAGAACACCATCACACTGTACCAGATAATATGGACAAACACAATGTATAGCTTGAGTCTTTATCCAACATCTCAAAACTCAGCAGAACACCATCACACTGTACCACTCTAACAGACAACATGTTCTCAGATAATATGGACAAACACAATGTATAGCTTGAGTCTTTATCCAACATCTCAAAACCCAGCAGAACACCATCACACTGTACCACTCTAACAGACAACATGTTCTCAGATAATATGGACAAACACAATGTATAGCTTGAGTCTTTATCCAACATCTCAAAACCCAGCAGAACACCATCACACTGTACCACTCTAACAGACAACATGTTCTCAGATAATATGGACAAACACAATGTATAGCTTGAGTCTTTACCCAACATCTCAAAACCCAGCAGAACACCATCACACTGTACCACTCTAACAGACAACATGTTCTCAGATAATATGGACAAACACAATGTATAGCTTGAGTCTTTATCCAACATCTCAAAACCCAGCAAAACACCATCACAATGTACCAGATAATATGGACAAACACAATGTATAGCTTGAGTCTTTATCCAACTTCTCAAAACTCTGCAGAACACCATCACACTGTGCCACTCTAACAGACAACATGTTCTCAGATAATATGGACAAACACAATGTATAGCTTGAGTCTTTATCCAACATCTCAAAACCCAGCAGAACACCATCACACTGTACCACTCTAACAGACAACATGTTCTCAGATAATATGGACAAACATAATGTATAGCTGAGTCTTTATCCAACATCTCAAAACCCAGCGGAACACCATCACACTGTACCACTCTAACAGACAACATGTTCTCAGATAATATGGACAAACACAATGTATAGCTTGAGTCTTTATCCAACATCTCAAAACCCAGCAGAACACCATCACACTGTACCACTCTAACAGACAACATGTTCTCAGATAATATGGACAAACACAATGTATAGCTTGAGTCTTTATCCAACATCTCAAAACCCAGCAGAACACCATCACACTGTACCACTCTAACAGACAACATGTTCTCAGATAATATGGACAAACACAATGTATAGCTTGAGTCTTTACCCAACATCTCAAAACCCAGCAGAACACCATCACACTGTACCACTCTAACAGACAACATGTTCTCAGATAATATGGACAAACACAATGTATAGCTTGAGTCTTTATCCAACATCTCAAAACCCAGCAAAACACCATCACACTGTACCAGATAATATGGACAAACACAATGTATAGCTTGAGTCTTTATCCAACTTCTCAAAACTCTGCAGAACACCATCACACTGTGCCACTCTAACAGACAACATGTTCTCAGATAATATGGACAAACACAATGTATAGCTTGAGTCTTTATCCAACATCTCAAAACCCAGCAGAACACCATCACACTGTACCACTCTAACAGACAACATGTTCTCAGATAATATGGACAAACATAATGTATAGCTGAGTCTTTATCCAACATCTCAAAACCCAGCGGAACACCATCACACTGTACCACTCTAACAGACAACATGTTCTCAGATAATATGGACAAACACAATGTATAGCTTGAGTCTTTATCCAACATCTCAAAACCCAGCAGAACACCATCACACTGTACCACTCTAACAGACAACATGTTCTCAGATAATATGGACAAACACAATGTATACCTTGAGTCTTTATCCAACATCTCAAAACCCAGCAAAACAGCATCACACTGTACCAGATAATATGGACAAACACAATGTATAGCTTGAGTCTTTATCCAACATCTCAAAACCCAGCAAAACACCATCACACTGTACCAGATAATATGGACAAACACAATGTATAGCTTGAGTCTTTATCCAACATCTCAAAACTCAGCAGAACACCATCACACTGTACCACTCTAACAGACAACATGTTCTCAGATAATATGGACAAACACAATGTATAGCTGAGTCTTTATCCAACATCTCAAAACCCAGCAGAACACCATCACACTGTACCACTCTAACAGACAACATGTTCTCAGATAATATGGACAAACACAATGTACAGCTTGAGTCTTTATCCAACAGCTCAAAACCCAGCAGAACACCATCACACTGAACCACTCTAACAGACAACATGTTCTCAGGTAATATGGACAAACACAATGTATAGCTTGAGTCTTTATCCAACATCTCAAAACCCAGCAGAACACCATCACACTGTACCACTCTAAAAGAAATGTTCTCAGATGTTATGGACAAACACAATGTATAGCTTGAGTCTTTATCCAACATCTCAAAACCCAGCAGAACACCATCACACTGTACCAGATAATATGGACAAACACAATGTATAGCTTGAGTCTTTATCCAACATCTCAAAACCCAGCAGAACACCATCACACTGTACCAGATAATATGGACAAACACAATGAATAGCTTGAGTCTTTATCCAACATCTCAAAACCCAGCAGAACACCATCACACTGTACCACTCTAACAGACAACATGTTCTCAGATAATATGGACAAACACAATGTATAGCTTGAGTCTTTATCCAACATCTCAAAACCCAGCAGAACACCATCACACTGTACCACTCTAACAGACAACATGTTCTCAGATAATATGGACAAACACAATGTATAGCTTGAGTCTTTATCCAACATCTCAAAACCCAGCAGAACACCATCACACTGTACCAGATAATATGGACAAACACAATGTATAGCTTGAGTCTTTATCCAACATCTCAAAACTCAGCAGAACACCATCACACTGTACCACTCTAACAGACAACATGTTCTCAGATAATATGGACAAACACAATGTATAGCTTGAGTCTTTATCCAACATCTCAAAACCCAGCAGAACACCATCACACTGTACCACTCTAACAGACAACATATTCTCAGATAATATGGACAAACACAATGTATAGCTTGAGTCTTTATCCAACATCTCAAAACCCAGCAGAACACCATCACACTGTACCAGATAATATGGACAAACACAATGTATAGCTTGAGTCTTTATCCAACATCTCAAAACCCAGCAGAACACCATCACACTGTACCACTCTAACAGACAACATGTTCTCAGATAATATGGACAAACACAATGTATAGCTTGAGTCTTTATCCAACATCTCAAAACCCAGCAGAACACCATCACTCTGTACCAGATAATATGGACAAACACAATGAATAGCTTGAGTCTTTATCCAACATCTCAAAACCCAGCAGAACACCATCACACTGTACCACTCTAACAGACAACATGTTCTCAGATAATATGGACAAACACAATGTATAGCTTGAGTCTTTATCCAACATCTCAAAAACCAGCAGAACACCACCACACTGTACCACTCTAACAGACAACATGTTCTCAGATAACATGGACAAACACAATGTATAGCTTGAGTCTTTATCCAAAATCTCAAAACCCAGCAGAACACCATCACACTGTACCACTCTAACAGACAACATGTTCTCAGATAACATGGACAAACATAATGTATACCTTGAGTCTTTATCCAACATCTCAAAACCCAGCAAAACACCATCACACTGTACCAGATAATATGGACAAACACAATGTATAGCTTGAGTCTTTATCCAACATCTGAAAACTCAGCAGAACACCATCACACTGTACCACTCTAACAGACAACATGTTCTCAGATAATATGGACAAACACAATGTATAGCTTGAGTCTTTATCCAACATCTCAAAACCCAGCAGAACACCATCACACTGTACCACTCTAACAGACAACATGTTCTCAGATAATATGGACAAACACAATGTATAGCTTGAGTCTTTATCCAACATCTCAAAACCCAGCAGAACACCATCACACTGTACCACTCTAACAGACAACATGTTCTCAGATAATATGGACAAACACAATGTATAGCTTGAGTCTTTACCCAACATCTCAAAACCCAGCAGAACACCATCACACTGTACCACTCTAACAGACAACATGTTCTCAGATAATATGGACAAACACAATGTATAGCTTGAGTCTTTATCCAACATCTCAAAACCCAGCAAAACACCATCACAATGTACCAGATAATATGGACAAACACAATGTATAGCTTGAGTCTTTATCCAACTTCTCAAAACTCTGCAGAACACCATCACACTGTGCCACTCTAACAGACAACATGTTCTCAGATAATATGGACAAACACAATGTATAGCTTGAGTCTTTATCCAACATCTCAAAACCCAGCAGAACACCATCACACTGTACCACTCTAACAGACAACATGTTCTCAGATAATATGGACAAACATAATGTATAGCTGAGTCTTTATCCAACATCTCAAAACCCAGCGGAACACCATCACACTGTACCACTCTAACAGACAACATGTTCTCAGATAATATGGACAAACACAATGTATAGCTTGAGTCTTTATCCAACATCTCAAAACCCAGCAGAACACCATCACACTGTACCACTCTAACAGACAACATGTTCTCAGATAATATGGACAAACACAATGTATAGCTTGAGTCTTTATCCAACATCTCAAAACCCAGCAGAACACCATCACACTGTACCACTCTAACAGACAACATGTTCTCAGATAATATGGACAAACACAATGTATAGCTTGAGTCTTTACCCAACATCTCAAAACCCAGCAGAACACCATCACACTGTACCACTCTAACAGACAACATGTTCTCAGATAATATGGACAAACACAATGTATAGCTTGAGTCTTTATCCAACATCTCAAAACCCAGCAAAACACCATCACACTGTACCAGATAATATGGACAAACACAATGTATAGCTTGAGTCTTTATCCAACTTCTCAAAACTCTGCAGAACACCATCACACTGTGCCACTCTAACAGACAACATGTTCTCAGATAATATGGACAAACACAATGTATAGCTTGAGTCTTTATCCAACATCTCAAAACCCAGCAGAACACCATCACACTGTACCACTCTAACAGACAACATGTTCTCAGATAATATGGACAAACATAATGTATAGCTGAGTCTTTATCCAACATCTCAAAACCCAGCGGAACACCATCACACTGTACCACTCTAACAGACAACATGTTCTCAGATAATATGGACAAACACAATGTATAGCTTGAGTCTTTATCCAACATCTCAAAACCCAGCAGAACACCATCACACTGTACCACTCTAACAGACAACATGTTCTCAGATAATATGGACAAACACAATGTATACCTTGAGTCTTTATCCAACATCTCAAAACCCAGCAAAACAGCATCACACTGTACCAGATAATATGGACAAACACAATGTATAGCTTGAGTCTTTATCCAACATCTCAAAACCCAGCAAAACACCATCACACTGTACCAGATAATATGGACAAACACAATGTATAGCTTGAGTCTTTATCCAACATCTCAAAACTCAGCAGAACACCATCACACTGTACCACTCTAACAGACAACATGTTCTCAGATAATATGGACAAACACAATGTATAGCTGAGTCTTTATCCAACATCTCAAAACCCAGCAGAACACCATCACACTGTACCACTCTAACAGACAACATGTTCTCAGATAATATGGACAAACACAATGTACAGCTTGAGTCTTTATCCAACAGCTCAAAACCCAGCAGAACACCATCACACTGAACCACTCTAACAGACAACATGTTCTCAGGTAATATGGACAAACACAATGTATAGCTTGAGTCTTTATCCAACATCTCAAAACCCAGCAGAACACCATCACACTGTACCACTCTAAAAGAAATGTTCTCAGATGTTATGGACAAACACAATGTATAGCTTGAGTCTTTATCCAACATCTCAAAACCCAGCAGAACACCATCACACTGTACCAGATAATATGGACAAACACAATGTATAGCTTGAGTCTTTATCCAACATCTCAAAACCCAGCAGAACACCATCACACTGTACCAGATAATATGGACAAACACAATGAATAGCTTGAGTCTTTATCCAACATCTCAAAACCCAGCAGAACACCATCACACTGTACCACTCTAACAGACAACATGTTCTCAGATAATATGGACAAACACAATGTATAGCTTGAGTCTTTATCCAACATCTCAAAACCCAGCAGAACACCATCACACTGTACCACTCTAACAGACAACATGTTCTCAGATAATATGGACAAACACAATGTATAGCTTGAGTCTTTATCCAACATCTCAAAACCCAGCAGAACACCATCACACTGTACCAGATAATATGGACAAACACAATGTATAGCTTGAGTCTTTATCCAACATCTCAAAACTCAGCAGAACACCATCACACTGTACCACTCTAACAGACAACATGTTCTCAGATAATATGGACAAACACAATGTATAGCTTGAGTCTTTATCCAACATCTCAAAACCCAGCAGAACACCATCACACTGTACCACTCTAACAGACAACATATTCTCAGATAATATGGACAAACACAATGTATAGCTTGAGTCTTTATCCAACATCTCAAAACCCAGCAGAACACCATCACACTGTACCAGATAATATGGACAAACACAATGTATAGCTTGAGTCTTTATCCAACATCTCAAAACCCAGCAGAACACCATCACACTGTACCACTCTAACAGACAACATGTTCTCAGATAATATGGACAAACACAATGTATAGCTTGAGTCTTTATCCAACATCTCAAAACCCAGCAGAACACCATCACTCTGTACCAGATAATATGGACAAACACAATGAATAGCTTGAGTCTTTATCCAACATCTCAAAACCCAGCAGAACACCATCACACTGTACCACTCTAACAGACAACATGTTCTCAGATAATATGGACAAACACAATGTATAGCTTGAGTCTTTATCCAACATCTCAAAAACCAGCAGAACACCACCACACTGTACCACTCTAACAGACAACATGTTCTCAGATAACATGGACAAACACAATGTATAGCTTGAGTCTTTATCCAAAATCTCAAAACCCAGCAGAACACCATCACACTGTACCACTCTAACAGACAACATGTTCTCAGATAACATGGACAAACATAATGTATACCTTGAGTCTTTATCCAACATCTCAAAACCCAGCAAAACACCATCACACTGTACCAGATAATATGGACAAACACAATGTATAGCTTGAGTCTTTATCCAACATCTCAAAACCCAGCAAAACACCATCACACTGTACCAGATAATATGGACAAACACAATGTATAGCTTGAGTCTTTATCCAACATCTCAAAACTCAGCAGAACACCATCACACTGTACCACTCTAACAGACAACATGTTCTCAGATAATATGGACAAACACAATGTATAGCTGAGTCTTTATCCAACATCTCAAAACCCAGCAGAACACCATCACACTGTACCACTCTAACAGACAACATGTTCTCAGATAATATGGACAAACACAATGTATAGCTTGAGTCTTTATCCAACATCTCAAACCCAGCAGAACACCATCACACTGTACCACTCTAACAGACAACATGTTCTCAGATAATATGGACAAACACAATGTATACCTTGAGTCTTTATCCAACATCTCAAAACCCAGCAAAACACCATCACACTGTACCACTCTAACAGACAACATGTTCTCAGATAATATGGACAAACACAATGTATAGCTTGAGTCTTTATCCAACAGCTCAAAACCCAGCAGAACACCATCACACTGTACCACTCTAACAGACAACATGTTCTCAGGTAATATGGACAAACACAATGTATAGCTTGAGTCTTTATCCAACAGCTCAAAACCCAGCAGAACACCATCACACTGTACCACTCTAACAGACAACATGTTCTCAGGTAATATGGACAAACACAATGTATAGCTTGAGTCTTTATCCAACATCTCAAAACCCAGCAGAACACCATCACACTGTACCACTCTAAAAGAAATGTTCTCAGATAATATGGACAAACACAATGTATAGCTTGAGTCTTTATCCAACATCTCAAAACCCAGCAGAACACCATCACACTGTACCAGATAATATGGACAAACACAATGTATAGCTTGAGTCTTTATCCAACATCTCAAAACCCAGCAGAACACCATCACACTGTACCAGATAATATGGACAAACACAATGTATAGCTTGAGTCTTTATCCAACATCTCAAAACTCAGCAGAACACCATCACACTGTACCACTCTAACAGACAACATGTTCTCAGATAATATGGACAAACACAATGTATAGCTTGAGTCTTTATCCAACATCTCAAAACCCAGCAGAACACCATCACACTGTACCACTCTAACAGACAACATGTTCTCAGATAATATGGACAAACACAATGTATAGCTTGAGTCTTTATCCAACATCTCAAAACCCAGCAGAACACCATCACACTGTACCAGATAATATGGACAAACACAATGTATAGCTTGAGTCTTTATCCAACATCTCAAAACCCAGCAGAACACCATCACACTGTACCACTCTAACAGACAACATGTTCTCAGATAATATGGACAAACACAATGTATAGCTTGAGTCTTTATCCAACATCTCAAAACCCAGCAGAACACCATCACACTGTACCACTCTAACAGACAACATGTTCTCAGATAATATGGACAAACACAATGTATAGCTTGAGTCTTTATCCAACATCTCAAAAACCAGCAGAACACCACCACACTGTACCACTCTAACAGACAACATGTTCTCAGATAACATGGACAAACACAATGTATAGCTTGAGTCTTTATCCAAAATCTCAAAACCCAGCAGAACACCATCACACTGTACCACTCTAACAGACAACATGTTCTCAGATAACATGGACAAACATAATGTATACCTTGAGTCTTTATCCAACATCTCAAAACCCAGCAAAACACCATCACACTGTACCAGATAATATGGACAAACACAATGTATAGCTGAGTCTTTATCCAACATCTCAAAACCCAGCGGAACACCATCACACTGTACCACTCTAACAGACATGTTCTCAGATAATATGGACAAACACAATGTATAGCTTGAGTCTTTATCCAACATCTCAAAACCCAGCAGAACACCATCACACTGTACCACTCTAACAGACAACATGTTCTCAGATAATATGGACAAACACAATGTATACCTTGAGTCTTTATCCAACATCTCAAAACCCAGCAAAACACCATCACACTGTACCAGATAATATGGACAAACACAATGTATAGCTTGAGTCTTTATCCAACATCTCAAAACCCAGCAAAACACCATCACACTGTACCAGATAATATGGACAAACACAATGTATAGCTTGAGTCTTTATCCAACATCTCAAAACTCAGCAGAACACCATCACACTGTACCACTCTAACAGACAACATGTTCTCAGATAATATGGACAAACACAATGTATAGCTGAGTCTTTATCCAACATCTCAAAACCCAGCAGAACACCATCACACTGTACCACTCTAACAGACAACATGTTCTCAGATAATATGGACAAACACAATGTATAGCTTGAGTCTTTATCCAACATCTCAAACCCAGCAGAACACCATCACACTGTACCACTCTAACAGACAACATGTTCTCAGATAATATGGACAAACACAATGTACAGCTTGAGTCTTTATCCAACAGCTCAAAACCCAGCAGAACACCATCACACTGAACCACTCTAACAGACAACATGTTCTCAGGTAATATGGACAAACACAATGTATAGCTTGAGTCTTTATCCAACATCTCAAAACCCAGCAGAACACCATCACACTGTACCACTCTAAAAGAAATGTTCTCAGATAATATGGACAAACACAATGTATAGCTTGAGTCTTTATCCAACATCTCAAAACCCAGCAGAACACCATCACACTGTACCAGATAATATGGACAAACACAATGTATAGCTTGAGTCTTTATCCAACATCTCAAAACTCAGCAGAACACCATCACACTGTACCACTCTAACAGACAACATGTTCTCAGATAATATGGACAAACACAATGTATAGCTTGAGTCTTTATCCAACATCTCAAAACCCAGCAGAACACCATCACACTGTACCACTCTAACAGACAACATGTTCTCAGATAATATGGACAAACACAATGTATAGCTTCAGTCTTTATCCAACATCTCAAAACCCAGCAGAACACCATCACACTGTACCAGATAATATGGACAAACACAATGTATAGCTTGAGTCTTTATCCAACATCTCAAAACCCAGCAGAACACCATCACACTGTACCACTCTAACAGACAACATGTTCTCAGATAATATGGACAAACACAATGTATAGCTTGAGTCTTTATCCAACATCTCAAAACCCAGCAGAACACCATCACACTGTACCAGATAATATGGACAAACACAATGAATAGCTTGAGTCTTTATCCAACATCTCAATACCCAGCAGAACACCATCACACTGTACCAGATAATATGGACAAACACAATGTATAGCTTGAGTCTTTATCCAACATCTCAAAACCCAGCAGAACACCATCACACTGTACCACTCTAACAGACATGTTCTCAGATAATATGGACAAACACAATGTATAGCTGAGTCTTTATCCAACATCTCAAAACCCAGCAGAACACCATCACACTGTACCACTCTAACAGACAACATGTTCTCAGATAATATGGACAAACACAATGTATAGCTTGAGTCTTTATCCAACATCTCAAAACCCAGCAGAACACCATCACACTGTACCAGATAATATGGACAAACACAATGAATAGCTTGAGTCTTTATCAAACATCTCAAAACCCAGCAGAACACCATCACACTGTACCACTCTAACAGACAACATGTTCTCAGATAATATGGACAAACACAATGTATAGCTTGAGTCTTTATCCAACATCTCAAAACCCAGCAGAACACCATCACACTGTACCACTCTAACAGAAATGTTCTCAGATAATATGGACAAACACAATGTATAGCTTGAGTCTTTATCCAACATCTCAAAACCCAGCAGAACACCATCACACTGTACCAGATAATATGGACAAACACAATGTATAGCTTGAGTCTTTATCCAACATCTCAAAACCCAGCAGAACACCATCACACTGTACCACTCTAACAGACAACATGTTCTCAGATAATATGGACAAACACAATGTATAGCTTGAGTCTTTATCCAACATCTCAAAACCCAGCAGAACACCATCACACTGTACCACTCTAACAGACAACATGTTCTCAGATAATATGGACAAACACAATGTATAGCTTGAGTCTTTATCCAACATCTCAAAACCCAGCAGAACACCATCACACTGTACCACTCTAACAGACAACATGTTCTCAGATAATATGGACAAACACAATGTATAGCTTGAGTCTTTATCCAACATCTCAAAACCCAGCAGAACACCATCACACTGTACCAGATAATATGGACAAACACAATGTATAGCTTGAGTCTTTATCCAACATCTCAAAACCCAGCAGAACACCATCACACTGTACCACTCTAACAGACAACATATTCTCAGATAATATGGACAAACACAATGTATAGCTTGAGTCTTTATCCAACATCTCAAAACCCAGCAGAACACCATCACACTGTACCAGATAATATGGACAAACACAATGTATAGCTTGAGTCTTTATCCAACATCTCAAAACCCAGCAGAACACCATCACACTGTACCACTCTAACAGACAACATGTTCTCAGATAATATGGACAAACACAATGTATAGCTTGAGTCTTTATCCAACATCTCAAAACCCAGCAGAACAACATCACACTGTACCAGATAATATGGACAAACACAATGAATAGCTTGAGTCTTTATCCAACATCTCAAAACCCAGCAGAACACCATCACACTGTACCACTCTAACAGACAACATGTTCTCAGATAATATGGACAAACACAATGTATAGCTTGAGTCTTTATCCAACATCTCAAAACCCAGCAGAACACCATCACACTGTACCAGATAATATGGAAAAACACAATGTATAGCTTGAGTCTTTATCCAACATCTCAAAACCCAGCAGAACACCATCACACTGTACCACTCTAACAGACAACATGTTCTCAGATAATATGGACAAACACAATGTATAGCTTGAGTCTTTATCCAACATCTCAAAACCCAGCAGAACACCATCACACTGTACCACTCTAACAGACATGTTCTCAGATAATATGGACAAACACAATGTATAGCTGAGTCTTTATCCAACATCTCAAAACCCAGCAGAACACCATCACACTGTACCACTCTAACAGACAACATGTTCTCAGATAATATGGACAAACACAATGTATAGCTTGAGTCTTTATCCAACATCTCAAAACTCAGCAGAACACCATCACACTGTACCACTCTAACAGACAACATGTTCTCAGATAATATGGACAAACACAATGTATAGCTTGAGTCTTTATCCAACATCTCAAAACCCAGCAGAACACCATCTCACTCTACCACTCTAACAGACAACATGTTCTCAGATAATATGGACAAACACAATGTATAGCTTGAGTCTTTATCCAACATCTCAAAACCCAGCAGAACACCATCACACTGTACCAGATAATATGGACAAACACAATGTATAGCTTGAGTCTTTATCCAACATCTCAAAACCCAGCAGAACACCATCACACTGTACCACTCTAACAGACAACATGTTCTCAGATAATATGGACAAACACAATGTATAGCTTGAGTCTTTATCCAACATCTCAAAACCCAGCAGAACACCATCACACTGTACCACTCTAACAGACAACATGTTCTCAGATAATATGGACAAACACAATGTATAGCTTGAGTCTTTATCCAACATCTCAAAACCCAGCAGAACACCATCACACTGTACCACTCTAACAGACAACATGTTCTCAGATAATATGGACAAACACAATGTATAGCTTGAGTCTTTATCCAACATCTCAAAACCCAGCAGAACACCCTCACACTGTACCACTCTAACAGACAACATGTTCTCAGATAATATGGACAAACACAATGTACAGCTTGAGTCTTTATCCAACAGCTCAAAACCCAGCAGAACACCATCACACTGTACCACTCTAACAGACAACATGTTCTCAGATAATATGGACAAACACAATGTACAGCTTGAGTCTTTATCCAACATCTCAAAACCCAGCAGAACACCATCACACTGTACCACTCTAACAGACATGTTCTCAGATAATATGGACAAACACAATGTATAGCTGAGTCTTTATCCAACATCTCAAAACCCAGCAGAACACCATCACACTGTACCACTCTAACAGACAACATGTTCTCAGATAATATGGACAAACACAATGTATACCTTGAGTATTTATCCAACATCTCAAAACCCAGCAGAACACCATCACACTGTACCAGATAATATGGACAAACACAATGAATACCTTGAGTCTTTATCCAACATCTCAAAACCCAGCAGAACACCATCACACTGTACCACTCTAACAGACAACATGTTCTCAGATAATATGGACAAACACAATGTATAGCTTGAGTCTTTATCCAACATCTCAAAACCCAGCAGAACACCATCACACTGTACCACTCTAACAGAAATGTTCTCAGATAATATGGACAAACACAATGTATAGCTTGAGTCTTTATCCAACATCTCAAAACCCAGCAGAACACCATCACACTGTACCAGATAATATGGACAAACACAATGTATAGCTTGAGTCTTTATCCAACATCTCAAAACTCAGCAGAACACCATCACACTGTACCACTCTAACAGACAACATGTTCTCAGATAATATGGACAAACACAATGTATAGCTTGAGTCTTTATCCAACATCTCAAAACCCAGCAGAACACCATCACACTGTACCAGATAATATGGACAAACACAATGTATAGCTTGAGTCTTTATCCAACATCTCAAAACCCAGCAGAACACCATCACACTGTACCACTCTAACAGACAACATGTTCTCAGATAATATGGACAAACACAATGTATAGCTTGAGTCTTTATCCAACATCTCAAAACCCAGCAGAACACCATCACACTGTACCACTCTAACAGACAACATGTTCTCAGATAATATGGACAAACACAATGTATAGCTTGAGTCTTTATCCAACATCTCAAAACCCAGCAGAACACCATCACACTGTACCACTCTAACAGACAACATGTTCTCAGATAATATGGACAAACACAATGTATAGCTTGAGTCTTTATCCAACATCTCAAAACCCAGCAGAACACCATCACACTGTACCACTCTAACAGACATGTTCTCAGATAATATGGACAAACACAATGTATAGCTTGAGTCTTTATCCAACATCTCAAAACCCAGCAGAACACCCTCACACTGTACCACTCTAACAGACAACATGTTCTCAGATAATATGGACAAACACAATGTATAGCTTGAGTCTTTATCCAACATCTCAAAACCCAGCAGAACACCATCACACTGTACCACTCTAACAGACAACATGTTCTCAGATAATATGGACAAACACAATGTATACCTTGAGTCTTTATCCAACATCTCAAAACCCAGCAGAACACCATCACACTGTACCACTCTAACAGACAACATGTTCTCAGATAATATGGACAAACACAATGTATAGCTTGAGTCTTTATCCAACATCTCAAAACCCAGCAGAACACCATCACACTGTACCAGATAATATGGACAAACACAATGAATAGCTTGAGTCTTTATCCAACATCTCAAAACCCAGCAGAACACCATCACACTGTACCACTCTAACAGACAACATGTTCTCAGATAATATGGACAAACACAATGTATAGCTTGAGTCTTTATCCAACATCTCAAAACCCAGCAGAACACCATCACACTGTACCACTCTAACAGACAACATGTTCTCAGATAATATGGACAAACACAATGTATAGCTTGAGTCTTTATCCAACATCTCAAAACCCAGCAGAACACCATCACACTGTACCAGATAATATCGACAAACACAATGTATAGCTTGAGTCTTTATCCAACATCTCAAAACCCAGCAGAACACCATCACACTGTACCACTCTAACAGACAACATGTTCTCAGATAATATGGACAAACACAATGTATAGCTTGAGTCTTTATCCAACATCTCAAAACCCAGCAGAACACCATCACACTGTACCACTCTAACAGACAACATGTTCTCAGATAATATGGACAAACACAATGTATAACTTGAGTCTTTATCCAACATCTCAAAACCCAGCAGAACACCATCACACTGTACCAGATAATATGGACAAACACAATGTATAGCTTGAGTCTTTATCCAACATCTCAAAACTCAGCAGAACACCATCACACTGTACCACTCTAACAGACAACATGTTCTCAGATAATATGGACAAACACAATGTATAGCTTGAGTCTTTATCCAACATCTCAAAACCCAGCAGAACACCATCACACTGTACCACTCTAACAGACAACATATTCTCAGATAATATGGACAAACAGAATGTATAGCTTGAGTCTTTATCCAACATCTCAAAACCCAGCAGAACACCATCACACTGTACCAGATAATATGGACAAACACAATGTATAGCTTGAGTCTTTATCCAACATCTCAAAACCCAGCAGAACACCATCACACTGTACCACTCTAACAGACAACATGTTCTCAGATAATATGGACAAACACAATGTATAGCTTGAGTCTTTATCCAACATCTCAAAACCCAGCAGAACACCATCACACTGTACCAGATAATATGGACAAACACAATGAATAGCTTGAGTCTTTATCCAACATCTCAAAACCCAGCAGAACACCATCACACTGTACCACTCTAACAGACAGCATGTTCTCAGATAATATGGACAAACACAATGTATAGCTTGAGTCTTTATCCAACATCTCAAAACCCAGCAGAACACCATCACACTGTACCACTCTAACAGACAACATGTTCTCAGATAATATGGACAAACACAATGTATAGCTTGAGTCTTTATCCAGCATCTCAAAACCCAGCAGAACACCATCACACTGTACCAGATAATATGGACAAACACAATGTATAGCTTGAGTCTTTATCCAACATCTCAAAACCCAGCAGAACACCATCACACTGTACCACTCTAACAGACAACATGTTCTCAGATAATATGGACAAACACAATGTATAGCTTGAGTATTTATCCAACATCTCAAAACCCAGCAGAACACCATCACACTGTACCACTCTAACAGACATGTTCTCAGATAATATGGACAAACACAATGTATAGCTGAGTCTTTATCCAACATCTCAAAACCCAGCAGAACACCATCACACTGTACCACTCTAACAGACAACATGTTCTCAGATAATATGGACAAACACAATGTATAGCTTGAGTCTTTATCCAACATCTCAAAACCCAGCAGAACACCATCACACTGTACCAGATAATATGGACAAACACAATGAATGCCTTGAGTCTTTATCCAACATCTCAAAACCCAGCAGAACACCATCACACTGTACCACTCTAACAGACAACATGTTCTCAGATAATATGGACAAACACAATGTATAGCTTGAGTCTTTATCCAACATCTCAAAACCCAGCAGAACACCATCACACTGTACCACTCTAACAGAAATGTTCTCAGATAATATGGACAAACACAATGTATAGCTTGAGTCTTTATCCAACATCTCAAAACCCAGCAGAACACCATCACACTGTACCAGATAATATGGACAAACACAATGTATAGCTTGAGTCTTTATCCAACATCTCAAAACTCAGCAGAACACCATCACACTGTACCACTCTAACAGACAACATGTTCTCAGATAATATGGACAAACACAATGTATAGCTTGAGTCTTTATCCAACATCTCAAAACCCAGCAGAACACCATCTCACTGTACCACTCTAACAGACAACATGTTCTCAGATAATATGGACAAACACAATGTATAGCTTGAGTCTTTATCCAACATCTCAAAACCCAGCAGAACACCATCACACTGTACCAGATAATATGGACAAACACAATGTATAGCTTGAGTCTTTATCCAACATCTCAAAACCCAGCAGAACACCATCACACTGTACCACTCTAACAGACAACATGTTCTCAGATAATATGGACAAACACAATGTATAGCTTGAGTCTTTATCCAACATCTCAAAACCCAGCAGAACACCATCACACTGTACCACTCTAACAGACAACATGTTCTCAGATAATGTGGACAAACACAATGTATAGCTTGAGTCTTTATCCAACATCTCAAAACCCAGCAGAACACCATCACACTGTACCACTCTAACAGACAACATGTTCTCAGATAATATGGACAAACACAATGTATAGCTTGAGTCTTTATCCAACATCTCAAAACCCAGCAGAACACCATCATACTGTACCACTCTAACAGACAACATGTTCTCAGATAATATGGACAAACACAATGTATAGCTTGAGTCTTTATCCAACATCTCAAAACCCAGCAGAACACCCTCACACTGTACCACTCTAACAGACAACATGTTCTCAGATAATATGG
The DNA here is from genome assembly GCF_029633865.1 of Lampris incognitus. NCBI lineage: Eukaryota > Metazoa > Chordata > Actinopteri > Lampriformes > Lampridae > Lampris > Lampris incognitus. The sequence goes on from NC_079224.1 coordinate 50,259,042, forward strand.
ACAAACACAATGTATAGCTTGAGTCTTTATCCAACATCTCAAAACCCAGCAGAACACCATCACACTGTACCACTCTAACAGACAACATGTTCTCAGATAATATGGACAAACACAATGTATAGCTTGAGTCTTTATCCAACATCTCAAAACCCAGCAGAAGACCATCACACTGTACCACTCTGACAGACAACATGTTCTCAGATAATATGGACAAACACAATGTATAGCTGAGTCTTTATCCAACATCTCAAAACCCAGCAGAACACCATCACACTGTACCACTCTAACAGACAACATGTTCTCAGATAATATGGACAAACACAATGTATAGCTTGAGTCTTTATCCAACATCTCAAAACCCAGCAGAACACCACCACACTGTACCACTCTAACAGACAACATGTACTCAGATAATATGGACAAACACAATGTATAGCTTGAGTCTTTATCCAACATCTCAAAACCCAGCAGAACACCATCACACTGTACCACTCTAACAGACAACATGTTCTCAGATAATATGGACAAACACAATGTATACCTTGAGTCTTTATCCAACATCTCAAAACCCAGCAGAACACCATCACACTGTACCAGATAATATGGACAAACACAATGTATAGCTTGAGTCTTTATCCAACATCTCAAAACCCAGCAGAACACCATCACACTGTACCACTCTAACAGACAACATGTTCTCAGATAATATGGACAAACACAATGTATAGCTTGAGTCTTTATCCAACATCTCAAAACCCAGCAGAACACCCTCACACTGTACCACTCTAACAGAAAACATGTTCTCAGATAATATGGACAAACACAATGTATAGCTTGAGTCTTTATCCAACATCTCAAAACCCAGCAGAACACCATCACACTGTACCACTCTAACAGACAACATGTTCTCAGATAATATGGACAAACACAATGTATACCTTGAGTCTTTATCCAACATCTCAAAACCCAGCAGAACACCATCACACTGTACCACTCTAACAGACAACATGTTCTCAGATAATATGGACAAACACAATGTATAGCTTGAGTCTTTATCCAACATCTCAAAACCCAGCAGAAGACCATCACACTGTACCACTCTGACAGACAACATGTTCTCAGATAATATGGACAAACACAATGTATAGCTGAGTCTTTATCCAACATCTCAAAACCCAGCAGAACACCATCACACTGTACCACTCTAACAGACAACATGTTCTCAGATAATATGGACAAACACAATGTATAGCTTGAGTCTTTATCCAACATCTCAAAACCCAGCAGAACACCATCACACTGTACCACTCTAACAGACAACATGTTCTCAGATAATATGGACAAACACAATGTATAGCTCGAGTCTTTATCCAACATCTCAAAACCCAGCAGAACACCACCACACTGTACCACTCTAACAGACAACATGTTCTCAGATAATATGGACAAACACAATGTATAGCTTGAGTCTTTATCCAACATCTCAAAACCCAGCAGAACACCATCACACTGTACCACTCTAACAGACAACATGTTCTCAGATAATATGGACAAACATAATGTATAGCTGAGTCTTTATCCAACATCTCAAAACCCAGCAGAACACCATCACACTGTACCACTCTAACACACAACATGTTCTCAGATAATATGGACAAACACAATGTATAGCTTGAGTCTTTATCCAACATCTCAAAACCTAGCAGAACACCATCACACTGTACCACTCTAACAGACAACATGTTCTCAGATAATATGGACAAACACAATGTATAGCTTGAGTCTTTATCCAACATCTCAAAACCCAGCAGAACACCATCACACTGTACCACTCTAACAGACAACATGTTCTCAGATAATATGGACAAACACAATGTATACCTTGAGTCTTTATCCAACATCTCAAAACCCAGCAGAACACCATCACACTGTACCACTCTAACAGACAACATGTTCTCAGATAATTTGGACAAACACAATGTATAGCTTGAGTCTTTATCCAACATCTCAAAACCCAGCAGAAGACCATCACACTGTACCACTCTAACAGACAACATGTTCTCAGATAATATGGACAAACACAATTTATAACTGAGTCTTTATCCAACATCTCAAAACCCAGCAGAACACCATCACACTGTACCACTCTAACAGACAACATGTTCTCAGATGATATGGACAAACACAATGTATAGCTTGAGTCTTTATCCAACATCTCAAAACCCAGCAGAACAACCTCACACTGTACCACTCTAACAGACAACATGTTCTCAGATAATATGGACAAAAGCAATGTATAGCTTGAGTCTTTATCCAACATCTCAAAACCCAGCAGAACACCATCACACTGTACCACTCTAACAGACAACATGTTCTCAGATAATATGGACAAACACAATGTATACCTTGAGTCTTTATCCAACATCTCAAAACCCAGCAGAACACCATCACACTGTACCACTCTAACAGACAACATGTTCTCAGATAATATGGACAAACACAATGTATAGCTTGAGTCTTTATCCAACATCTCAAAACCCAGCAGAAGACCATCACACTGTACCACTCTAACAGACAACATGTTCTCAGATAATATGGACAAACACAATGTATAGCTTGAGTCTTTATCCAACATCTCAAAACCCAGCAGAACAACCTCACACTGTACCACTCTAACAGACAACATGTTCTCAGATAATATGGACAAACACAATGTATACCTTGAGTCTTTATCCAACATCTCAAAACCCAGCAGAACACCATCACACTGTACCACTCTAACAGACAACATGTTCTCAGATAATATGGACAAACACAATGTATAGCTTGAGTCTTTATCCAACATCTCAAAACCCAGCAGAAGACCATCACACTGTACCACTCTAACAGACAACATGTTCTCAGATAATATGGACAAACACAATGTATAGCTTGAGTCTTTATCCAACAGCTCAAAACCCAGCAGAACACCATCACACTGAACCACTCTAACAGACAACATGTTCTCAGGTAATATGGACAAACACAATGTATAGCTTGAGTCTTTATCCAACATCTCAAAACCCAGCAGAACACCATCACACTGTACCACTCTAACAGAAATGTTCTCAGATAATATGGACAAACACAATGTATAGCTTGAGTCTTTATCCAACATCTCAAAACCCAGCAGAACACCATCACACTGTACCAGATAATATGGACAAACACAATGTATAGCTTGAGTATTTATCCAACATCTCAAAACCCAGCAGAACACCATCACACTGTACCAGATAATATGGACAAACACAATGTATAGCTTGAGTCTTTATCCAACATCTCAAAACTCAGCAGAACACCATCACACTGTACCACCCTAACAGACAACATGTTCTCAGATAATATGGACAAACACAATGTATAGCTTGAGTCTTTATCCAACATCTCAAAACCCAGCAGAACACCATCACACTGTACCACTCTAACAGACAACATGTTCTCAGATAATATGGACAAACACAATGTATAGCTTGAGTCTTTATCCAACATCTCAAAACCCAGCAGAACACCATCACACTGTACCAGATAATATGGACAAACACAATGTATAGCTTGAGTCTTTATCCAACATCTCAAAACCCAGCAGAACACCATCACACTGTACCACTCTAACAGACAACATGTTCTCAGATAATATGGACAAACACAATGTATAGCTTGAGTCTTTATCCAACATCTCAAAACCCAGCAGAACACCATCATACTGTACCAGATAATATGGACAAACACAATGAATAGCTTGAGTCTTTATCCAACATCTCAAAACCCAGCAGAACACCATCACACTGTACCACTCTAACAGACAGAATGTTCTCAGATAATATGGACAAACACAATGTATAGCTTGAGTCTTTATCCAACATCTCAAAACCCAGCAGAACACCATCACACTGTACCACTCTAACAGACAACATCTTCTCAGATAATATGGACAAACACAATGTATAGCTTGAGTCTTTATCCAACATCTCAAAACCCAGCAGAACACCATCACACTGTACCACTCTAACAGACATGTTCTCAGATAATATGGACAAACACAATGTATAGCTGAGTCTTTATCTAACATCTCAAAACCCAGCAGAACACCATCACACTGTACCACTCTAACAGACAACATGTTCTCAGATAATATGGACAAACACAATGTATAGCTTGAGTCTTTATCCAACATCTCAAAACCCAGCAGAAAACCATCACACTGTACCAGATAATATGGACAAACACAATGAATAGCTTGAGTCTTTATCCAACATCTCAAAACCCAGCAGAACACCATCACACTGTACCACTCTAACAGACAACATGTTCTCAGATAATATGGACAAACACAATGTATAGCTTGAGTCTTTATCCAACATCTCAAAACCCAGCAGAACACCATCACACTGTACCACTCTAACAGAAATGTTCTCAGATAATATGGACAAACACAATGTATAGCTTGAGTCTTTATCCAACATCTCAAAACCCAGCAGAACACCATCACACTGTACCAGATAATATGGACAAACACAATGTATAGCTTGAGTCTTTATCCAACATCTCAAAACCCAGCAGAACACCATCACACTGTACCACTCTAACAGACAACATGTTCTCAGATAATATGGACAAACACAATGTATAGCTTGAGTCTTTATCCAACATCTCAAAACCCAGCAGAACACCATCACACTGTACCACTCTAACAGACAAAATGTTCTCAGATAATATGGACAAACACAATGTATAGCTTGAGTCTTTATCCAACATCTCAAAACCCAGCAGAACACCATCACACTGTACCAGATAATATGGACAAACACAATATATAGCTTGAGTCTTTATCCAACATCTCAAAACTCAGCAGAACACCATCACACTGTACCACTCTAACAGACAACATGTTCTCAGATAATATGGACAAACACAATGTATAGCTTGAGTCTTTATCCAACATCTCAAAACCCAGCAGAACACCATCACACTGTACCACTCTAACAGACAACATATTCTCAGATAATATGGACAAACACAATGTATAGCTTGAGTCTTTATCCAACATCTCAAAACCCAGCAGAACACCATCACACTGTACCAGATAATATGGACAAACACAATGTATAGCTTGAGTCTTTATCCAACATCTCAAAACCCAGCAGAACACCATCACACTGTACCACTCTAACAGACAACATGTTCTCAGATAATATGGACAAACACAATGTATAGCTTGAGTCTTTATCCAACATCTCAAAACCCAGCAGAACACCATCACACTGTACCAGATAATATGGACAAACACAATGAATAGCTTGAGTCTTTATCCAACATCTCAAAACCCAGCAGAACACCATCACACTGTACCACTCTAACAGACAGCATGTTCTCAGATAATATGGACAAACACAATGTATAGCTTGAGTCTTTATCCAACATCTCAAAACCCAGCAGAACACCATCACACTGTACCACTCTAACAGACAACATGTTCTCAGATAATATGGACAAACACAATGTATAGCTTGAGTCTTTATCCAACATCTCAAAACCCAGCAGACCACCATCACACTGTACCAGATAATATGGACAAACACAACGTATAGCTTGAGTCTTTATTCAACATCTCAAAACCCAGCAGAACACCATCACACTGTACCACTCTAACAGACAACATGTTCTCAGATAATATGGACAAACACAATGTATAGCTTGAGTCTTTATCCAACATCTCAAAACCCAGCAGAACACCATCACACTGTACCACTCTAACAGACAACATGTTCTCAGATAATATGGACAAACACAATGTATAGCTGAGTCTTTATCCAACATCTCAAAACCCAGCAGAACACCATCACTGTACCACTCTAACAGACAACATGTTCTCAGATAATATGGACAAACACAATGTATAGCTTGAGTCTTTATCCAAAATCTCAAAACCCAGCAGAACACCATCACACTGTACCACTCTAACAGACAACATGTTCTCAGATAATATGGACAAACACAATGTATACCTTGAGTCTTTATCCAACATCTCAAAACCCAGCAAAACACCATCACACTGTACGACTCTAACAGACAACATGTTCTCAGATAATATGGACAAACACAATGTATAGCTTGAGTCTTTATCCAAAATCTCAAAACCCAGCAGAACACCATCACACTGTACCAGATAATATGGACAAACACAATGTATTGCTTGAGTCTTTATCCAACATCTCAAAACTCAGCAGAACACCATCACACTGTACCACTCTAACAGACAACATGTTCTCAGATAATATGGACAAACACAATGTATAGCTTGAGTCTTTATCCAACATCTCAAAACCCAGCAGAACACCATCACACTGTACCACTCTAACAGACAACATGTTCTCAGATAATATGGACAAACACAATGTATAGCTGAGTCTTTATCCAACATCTCAAAACCCAGCAGAACACCATCACACTGTACCACTCTAACAGACAACATGTTCTCAGATAATATGGACAAACACAATGTCTAGCTTGAGTCTTTATCCAACATCTCAAAACCCAGCAGAACACCATCACACTGTACCACTCTAACAGACAACATGTTCTCAGATAATATGGACAAACACAATGTATAGCTGAGTCTTTATCCAACATCTCAAAACCCAGCAGAACACCATCACACTGTACCACTCTAACAGACAACATGTTCTCAGATAATATGGACAAACACAATGTATAGCTGAGTCTTTATCCAACATCTCAAAACCCAGCAGAACACCATCACTGTACCACTCTAACAGACAACATGTTCTCAGATAATATGGACAAACACAATGTATAGCTTGAGTCTTTATCCAACATCTCAAAACCCAGCAGAACACCACCACACTGTACCACTCTAACAGACAACATGTTCTCAGATAATATGGACAAACACAATGTATAGCTTGAGTCTTTATCCAAAATCTCAAAACCCAGCAAAACACCATCACACTGTACCACTCTAACAGACAACACGTTCTCAGATAATATGGACAAAAACAATGTATAGCTTGAGTCTTTATCCAACATCTCAAAACCCAGCAGAACACCATCACACTGTACCAGATAATATGGACAAACACAATGTATACCTTGAGTCTTTATCCAACATCTCAAAACTCAGCAGAACACCATCACACTGTACCACTCTAACAGACAACATGTTCTCAGATAATATGGACAAACACAATGCATAGCTTGAGTCTTTATCCAACATCTCAAAACCCAGCAGAACACCATCACACTGTACCACTCTAACAGACAACATGTTCTAAGATAATATGGACAAACATAATTTATAGCTGAGTCTTTATCCAACATCTCAAAACCCAGCAGAACACCATCACACTGTACCACTCTAACAGACATGTTCTCAGATAATATGGACAAACACAATGTATAGCTGAGTCTTTATCCAACATCTCAAAACCCAGCAGAACACCATCACACTGTACCAGATAATATGGACAAACACAATGTATAGCTTGAGTCTTTATCCAACATCTCAAAACTCAGCAGAACACCATCACACTGTACCACTCTAACAGACAACATGTTCTCAGATAATATGGACAAACACAATGTATAGCTTGAGTCTTTATCCAACATCTCAAAACCCAGCAAAACACCATCACACTGTACCACTCTAACAGACAACACGTTCTCAGATAATATGGACAAAAACAATGTATAGCTTGAGTCTTTATCCAACATCTCAAAACCCAGCAGAACACCATCACACTGTACCAGATAATATGGACAAACACAATGTATACCTTGAGTCTTTATCCAACATCTCAAAACTCAGCAGAACACCATCACACTGTACCACTCTAACATACAAAATGTTCGCAGATAATATGGACAAACACAATGCATAGCTTGAGTCTTTATCCAACATCTCAAAACCCAGCAGAAAACCATCACACTGTACCACTCTAACAGACAACATGTTCTAAGATAATATGGACAAACATAATTTATAGCTGAGTCTTTATCCAACATCTCAAAACCCAGCAGAACACCATCACACTGTACCACTCTAACAGACATGTTCTCAGATAATATGGACAAACACAATGTATAGCTGAGTCTTTATCCAACATCTCAAAACCCAGCAGAACACCATCACACTGTACCAGATAATATGGACAAACACAATGTATAGCTTGAGTCTTTATCCAACATCTCAAAACTCAGCAGAACACCATCACACTGTACCACTCTAACAGACAACATGTTCTCAGATAATATGGACAAACACAATGTATAGCTTGAGTCTTTATCCAACATCTCAAAACCCAGCAGAACACTACCACACTGTACCACTCTAACAGACAACATGTTCTCAGATAATATGGACAAACACAATGAATAGCTTGAGTCTTTATCCAACATCTCAAAACCCAGCAGAACACCATCACACTGTACCACTCTAACAGACAACATGTTCTCAGATAATATGGACAAACACAATGTATAGCTTGAGTCTTTATCCAACATCTCAAAACCCAGCAGAACACCATCACACTGTACCACTCTAACAGAAATGTTCTCAGATAATATGGACAAACACAATGTATAGCTTGAGTCTTTATCCAACATCTCAAAACCCAGCAGAACACCATCACACTGTACCAGATAATATGGACAAACACAATGTATAGCTTGAGTCTTTATCCAACATCTCAAAACCCAGCAGAACACCATCACACTGTACCACTCTAACAGACAACATGTTCTCAGATAATATGGACAAACACAATGTATAGCTTGAGTCTTTATCCAACATCTCAAAACCCAGCAGAACACCATCACACTGTACCACTCTAACAGACAAAATGTTCTCAGATAATATGGACAAACACAATGTATAGCTTGAGTCTTTATCCAACATCTCAAAACCCAGCAGAACACCATCACACTGTACCAGATAATATGGACAAACACAATATATAGCTTGAGTCTTTATCCAACATCTCAAAACTCAGCAGAACACCATCACACTGTACCACTCTAACAGACAACATGTTCTCAGATAATATGGACAAACACAATGTATAGCTTGAGTCTTTATCCAACATCTCAAAACCCAGCAGAACACCATCACACTGTACCACTCTAACAGACAACATATTCTCAGATAATATGGACAAACACAATGTATAGCTTGAGTCTTTATCCAACATCTCAAAACCCAGCAGAACACCATCACACTGTACCAGATAATATGGACAAACACAATGTATAGCTTGAGTCTTTATCCAACATCTCAAAACCCAGCAGAACACCATCACACTGTACCACTCTAACAGACAACATGTTCTCAGATAATATGGACAAACACAATGTATAGCTTGAGTCTTTATCCAACATCTCAAAACCCAGCAGAACACCATCACACTGTACCAGATAATATGGACAAACACAATGAATAGCTTGAGTCTTTATCCAACATCTCAAAACCCAGCAGAACACCATCACACTGTACCACTCTAACAGACAGCATGTTCTCAGATAATATGGACAAACACAATGTATAGCTTGAGTCTTTATCCAACATCTCAAAACCCAGCAGAACACCATCACACTGTACCACTCTAACAGACAACATGTTCTCAGATAATATGGACAAACACAATGTATAGCTTGAGTCTTTATCCAACATCTCAAAACCCAGCAGACCACCATCACACTGTACCAGATAATATGGACAAACACAACGTATAGCTTGAGTCTTTATTCAACATCTCAAAACCCAGCAGAACACCATCACACTGTACCACTCTAACAGACAACATGTTCTCAGATAATATGGACAAACACAATGTATAGCTGAGTCTTTATCCAACATCTCAAAACCCAGCAGAACACCATCACTGTACCACTCTAACAGACAACATGTTCTCAGATAATATGGACAAACACAATGTATAGCTTGAGTCTTTATCCAAAATCTCAAAACCCAGCAGAACACCATCACACTGTACCACTCTAACAGACAACATGTTCTCAGATAATATGGACAAACACAATGTATACCTTGAGTCTTTATCCAACATCTCAAAACCCAGCAAAACACCATCACACTGTACGACTCTAACAGACAACATGTTCTCAGATAATATGGACAAACACAATGTATAGCTTGAGTCTTTATCCAAAATCTCAAAACCCAGCAGAACACCATCACACTGTACCAGATAATATGGACAAACACAATGTATTGCTTGAGTCTTTATCCAACATCTCAAAACTCAGCAGAACACCATCACACTGTACCACTCTAACAGACAACATGTTCTCAGATAATATGGACAAACACAATGTATAGCTTGAGTCTTTATCCAACATCTCAAAACCCAGCAGAACACCATCACACTGTACCACTCTAACAGACAACATGTTCTCAGATAATATGGACAAACACAATGTATAGCTGAGTCTTTATCCAACATCTCAAAACCCAGCAGAACACCATCACACTGTACCACTCTAACAGACAACATGTTCTCAGATAATATGGACAAACACAATGTCTAGCTTGAGTCTTTATCCAACATCTCAAAACCCAGCAGAACACCATCACACTGTACCACTCTAACAGACAACATGTTCTCAGATAATATGGACAAACACAATGTATAGCTGAGTCTTTATCCAACATCTCAAAACCCAGCAGAACACCATCACACTGTACCACTCTAACAGACAACATGTTCTCAGATAATATGGACAAACACAATGTATAGCTGAGTCTTTATCCAACATCTCAAAACCCAGCAGAACACCATCACTGTACCACTCTAACAGACAACATGTTCTCAGATAATATGGACAAACACAATGTATAGCTTGAGTCTTTATCCAACATCTCAAAACCCAGCAGAACACCACCACACTGTACCACTCTAACAGACAACATGTTCTCAGATAATATGGACAAACACAATGTATAGCTTGAGTCTTTATCCAAAATCTCAAAACCCAGCAAAACACCATCACACTGTACCACTCTAACAGACAACACGTTCTCAGATAATATGGACAAAAACAATGTATAGCTTGAGTCTTTATCCAACATCTCAAAACCCAGCAGAACACCATCACACTGTACCAGATAATATGGACAAACACAATGTATACCTTGAGTCTTTATCCAACATCTCAAAACTCAGCAGAACACCATCACACTGTACCACTCTAACAGACAACATGTTCTCAGATAATATGGACAAACACAATGCATAGCTTGAGTCTTTATCCAACATCTCAAAACCCAGCAGAACACCATCACACTGTACCACTCTAACAGACAACATGTTCTAAGATAATATGGACAAACATAATTTATAGCTGAGTCTTTATCCAACATCTCAAAACCCAGCAGAACACCATCACACTGTACCACTCTAACAGACATGTTCTCAGATAATATGGACAAACACAATGTATAGCTGAGTCTTTATCCAACATCTCAAAACCCAGCAGAACACCATCACACTGTACCAGATAATATGGACAAACACAATGTATAGCTTGAGTCTTTATCCAACATCTCAAAACTCAGCAGAACACCATCACACTGTACCACTCTAACAGACAACATGTTCTCAGATAATATGGACAAACACAATGTATAGCTTGAGTCTTTATCCAACATCTCAAAACCCAGCAAAACACCATCACACTGTACCACTCTAACAGACAACACGTTCTCAGATAATATGGACAAAAACAATGTATAGCTTGAGTCTTTATCCAACATCTCAAAACCCAGCAGAACACCATCACACTGTACCAGATAATATGGACAAACACAATGTATACCTTGAGTCTTTATCCAACATCTCAAAACTCAGCAGAACACCATCACACTGTACCACTCTAACATACAAAATGTTCGCAGATAATATGGACAAACACAATGCATAGCTTGAGTCTTTATCCAACATCTCAAAACCCAGCAGAAAACCATCACACTGTACCACTCTAACAGACAACATGTTCTAAGATAATATGGACAAACATAATTTATAGCTGAGTCTTTATCCAACATCTCAAAACCCAGCAGAACACCATCACACTGTACCACTCTAACAGACATGTTCTCAGATAATATGGACAAACACAATGTATAGCTGAGTCTTTATCCAACATCTCAAAACCCAGCAGAACACCATCACACTGTACCAGATAATATGGACAAACACAATGTATAGCTTGAGTCTTTATCCAACATCTCAAAACTCAGCAGAACACCATCACACTGTACCACTCTAACAGACAACATGTTCTCAGATAATATGGACAAACACAATGTATAGCTTGAGTCTTTATCCAACATCTCAAAACCCAGCAGAACACTACCACACTGTACCACTCTAACAGACAACATGTTCTCAGATAATATGGACAAACACAATGTATAGCTTGAGTCTTTATCCAACATCTCAAAACCCAGCAGAACACCATCACACTGTACCACTCTAACAGACAACCTGTTCTCAGATAATATGGACAAACACAATGTATAGCTTGAGTCTTTATCCAACATCTCAAAACCCAGCAGAACACCATCACACTGTACCACTCTAACAGACAACATGTTCTCAGATAATATGGACAAACACAATGTATAGCTGAGTCTTTATCCAACATCTCAAAACCCAGCAGAACACCATCACACTGTACCAGATAATATGGACAAACACAATGTATAGCTTGAGTCTTTATCCAAAATCTCAAAACCCAGCAGAACACCATCACACTGTACCACTCTAACAGACAACATGTTCTCAGATAATATGGACAAACACAATGTATAGCTTGAGTCTTTATCCAACATCTCAAAACCCAGCAGAACACCATCACACTGTACCAGATAATATGGACAAACACAATGTATAGCTTGAGTCTTTATCCAACATCTCAAAACCAAGCAGAACACCATCACACTGTACCACTCTAACAGACAACATGTTCTCAGATAATATGGACAAACACAATGTATAGCTTGAGTCTTTATCCAACATCTCAAAACCCAGCAGAACACCATCACACTGTACCACTCTAACAGACAACATGTTCTCAGATAATATGGACAAACACAATGTATAGCTGAGTCTTTATCCAACATCTCAAAACCCAGCAGAACACCATCACACTGTACCACTCTAACAGACAACATGTTCTCAGATAATATGGACAAACACAATGTATAGCTTGAGTCTTTATCCAACATCTCAAAACCCAGCAGAACACCATCACTGTACCACTCTAACAGACAACATGTTCTCAGATAATATGGACAAACACAATGTATAGCTTGAGTCTTTATCCAACATCTCAAAACCCAGCAGAACACCACCACACTGTGCCACTCTAACAGACAACATGTTCTCAGATAATATGGACAAACACAATGTATAGCTTGAGTCTTTATCCAAAATCTCAAAACCCAGCAGAACACCCTTACACTGTACCACTCTAACAGACAACATGTTCTCAGATAATATGGACAAACACATTGTATACCTTGAGTCTTTATCCAACATCTCAAAACCCAGCAAAACACCATCACACTGTACCACTCTAACAGACAACATGTTCTCAGATAATATGGACAAAAACAATGTATAGCTTGAGTCTTTATCCAACATCTCAAAACCCAGCAGAACACCATCACACTGTACCAGATAATATGGACAAACACAATGTATACCTTGAGTCTTTATCCAACATCTCAAAACTCAGCAGAACACCATCACACTGTACCACTCTAACAGACAACATGTTCTCAGATAATATGGACAAACACAATGTATAGCTTGAGTCTTTATCCAACATCTCAAAACCCAGCAGAACACCATCACACTGTACCACTCTAACAGACAACATGTTCTCAGATAATATGGACAAACACAATGTATAGCTTGAGTCTTTATCCAACATCTCAAAACCCAGCAGAACACCATCACACTGTACCACTCTAACAGACAACATGTTCTCAGATAATATGGACAAACACAATGTATAGCTTGAGTCTTTATCCAACATCTCAAAACCCAGCAGAACACCATCACACTGTACCACTCTAACAGACAACATGTTCTCAGATAATATGGACAAACACAATGTATACCTTGAGTCTTTATCCAACATCTCAAAACCCAGCAAAACACCATCACACTGTACGACTCTAACAGACAACATGTTCTCAGATAATATGGACAAACACAATGTATAGCTTGAGTCTTTATCCAACATCTCAAAACCCAGCAGAACACCATCACACTGTACCAGATAATATGGACAAACACAATGTATAGCTTGAGTCTTTATCCAACATCTCAAAACCAAGCAGAACACCATCACACTGTACCACTCTAACAGACAACATGTTCTCAGATAATATGGACAAACACAATGTATAGCTTGAGTCTTTATCCAACATCTCAAAACCCAGCAGAACACCATCACACTGTACCACTCTAACAGACAACATGTTCTCAGATAATATGGACAAACACAATGTATAGCTGAGTCTTTATCCAACATCTCAAAACCCAGCAGAACACCATCACACTGTACCACTCTAACAGACAACATGTTCTCAGATAATATGGACAAACACAATGTATAGCTTGAGTCTTTATCCAACATCTCAAAACCCAGCAGAACACCATCACTGTACCACTCTAACAGACAACATGTTCTCAGATAATATGGACAAACACAATGTATAGCTTGAGTCTTTATCCAACATCTCAAAACCCAGCAGAACACCACCACACTGTGCCACTCTAACAGACAACATGTTCTCAGATAATATGGACAAACACAATGTATAGCTTGAGTCTTTATCCAAAATCTCAAAACCCAGCAGAACACCCTTACACTGTACCACTCTAACAGACAACATGTTCTCAGATAATATGGACAAACACATTGTATACCTTGAGTCTTTATCCAACATCTCAAAACCCAGCAAAACACCATCACACTGTACCACTCTAACAGACAACATGTTCTCAGATAATATGGACAAAAACAATGTATAGCTTGAGTCTTTATCCAACATCTCAAAACCCAGCAGAACACCATCACACTGTACCAGATAATATGGACAAACACAATGTATACCTTGAGTCTTTATCCAACATCTCAAAACTCAGCAGAACACCATCACACTGTACCACTCTAACAGACAACATGTTCTCAGATAATATGGACAAACACAATGTATAGCTTGAGTCTTTATCCAACATCTCAAAACCCAGCAGAACACCATCACACTGTACCACTCTAACAGACAACATGTTCTCAGATAATATGGACAAACACAATGTATAGCTTGAGTCTTTATCCAACATCTCAAAACCCAGCAGAACACCATCACACTGTACCACTCTAACAGACAACATGTTCTCAGATAATATGGACAAACACAATGTATAGCTTGAGTCTTTATCCAACATCTCAAAACCCAGCAGAACACCATCACACTGTACCACTCTAACAGACAACACGTTCTCAGATAATATGGACAAACACAATGTATAGCTTGAGTCTTTATCCAACATCTCAAAACCCAGCAGAACACCATCACACTGTACCAGATAATATGGACAAACACAATGAATAGCTTGAGTCTTTATCCAACATCTCAAAACCCAGCAGAACACCACCACACTGTGCCACTCTAACAGACAACATGTTCTCAGATAATATGGACAAACACAATGTATAGCTTGAGTCTTTATCCAAAATCTCAAAACCCAGCAGAACACCCTTACACTGTACCACTCTAACAGACAACATGTTCTCAGATAATATGGACAAACACATTGTATACCTTGAGTCTTTATCCAACATCTCAAAACCCAGCAAAACACCATCACACTGTACCACTCTAACAGACAACATGTTCTCAGATAATATGGACAAAAACAATGTATAGCTTGAGTCTTTATCCAACATCTCAAAACCCAGCAGAACACCATCACACTGTACCAGATAATATGGACAAACACAATGTATACCTTGAGTCTTTATCCAACATCTCAAAACCCAGCAGAACACCATCACACTGTACCACTCTAACAGACAACATGTTCTCAGATAATATGGACAAACACAATGTATAGCTTGAGTCTTTATCCAACATCTCAAAACCCAGCAGAACACCATCACACTGTACCACTCTAACAGACAACATGTTCTCAGATAATATGGACAAACACAATGTATAGCTTGAGTCTTTATCCAACATCTCAAAACCCAGCAGAACACCATCACACTGTACCACTCTAACAGACAACATGTTCTCAGATAATATGGACAAACACAATGTATAGCTTGAGTCTTTATCCAACATCTCAAAACCCAGCAGAACACCATCACACTGTACCACTCTAACAGACAACACGTTCTCAGATAATATGGACAAACACAATGTATAGCTTGAGTCTTTATCCAACATCTCAAAACCCAGCAGAACACCATCACACTGTACCAGATAATATGGACAAACACAATGAATAGCTTGAGTCTTTATCCAACATCTCAAAACCCAGCAGAACACCATCACACTGTACCACTCTAACAGACAACATGTTCTCAGATAATATGGACAAACACAATGTATAGCTTGAGTCTTTATCCAACATCTCAAAACCCAGCAGAACACCATCACACTGTACCACTCTAACAGACAACATGTTCTCAGATAATATGGACAAACACAATGTATAGCTTGAGTCTTTATCCAACATCTCAAAACCCAGCAGAACACCATCACACTGTACCACTCTAACAGACAACATGTTC
Organism: Lampris incognitus; assembly: GCF_029633865.1. Lineage (NCBI taxonomy): Eukaryota > Metazoa > Chordata > Actinopteri > Lampriformes > Lampridae > Lampris > Lampris incognitus. The sequence goes on from NC_079224.1 coordinate 50,275,932, forward strand.
TCAGATAATATGGACAAACACAATGTATAGCTTGAGTCTTTATCCAACATCTCAAAACCCAGCAGAACACCATCACACTGTACCAGATAATATGGACAAACACAATGTATAGCTTGAGTCTTTATCCAACATCTCAAAACCCAGCAGAACACCATCACACTGTACCACTCTAACAGACAACATGTTCTCAGATAATATGGACAAACACAATGTATAACTTGAGTCTTTATCCAACATCTGAAAACCAAGCAGAACACCATCACACTGTACCACTCTAACAGACAACATGTTCTCAGATAATATGGACAAACACAATGTATAGCTGAGTCTTTATCCAACATCTCAAAACCCAGCAGAACACCATCACACTGTACCAGATAATATGGACAAACACAATGTATAGCTTGAGTCTTTATCCAACATCTCAAAACCCAGCAGAACACCATCACACTGTACCACTCTAACAGACAACATGTTCTCAGATAATATGGACAAACACAATGTATAGCTGAGTCTTTATCCAACATCTCAAAACCCAGCAGAACACCGTCACACTGTACCACTCTAACAGACAACATGTTCTCAGATAATATGGACAAACACAATGTATAGCTTGAGTCTTTATCCAACATCTCAAAACCCAGCAGAACACCATCACACTGTACCACTCTAACAGACAACATGTTCTCAGATAATATGGACAAACACAATGTATAGCTGAGTCTTTATCCAACATCTCAAAACCCAGCAGAACACCATCACACTGTACCAGATAATATGGACAAACACAATGTATAGCTTGAGTCTTTATCCAACATCTCAAAAGCCAGCAGAACACCATCACACTGTACCACTTTAACAGACAACATGTTCTCAGATAAAATGGACAGCAACATAGTGTGCAGGCTGTTAATGAATGATATATGTGACCATTTGCCAGGTTTTTTGATCTGTGGCTGTGATCACGTGAAGGCTCATGCGTGCATTTAGAAATGTAGTATTAAAACAAAACTGGAAAAAGTGTATGAGAAAAATGCCATTGACAAAGCATGTAATACATTTCTCAGTATATTTATAACACTATATGACAAAAACTGCCCAATAAAACCAAACAACAGCAAGCAAAACTGTCAGGACAGACCTGGATTACAAAGGGACTCTGCAAAATGCCTGTACGGAAAAAAATGCTCTTTATATACAGTCCATGAATTGTTGAAGAGTAGAGGCAGAAAAAGACATAAAAATAAGTTAATAAATATTATGAGAATATGCAAGAAGGAATATTATAATAAAATATTAGAGGGAAACAAAGACTATCAAGGGCACATGGAGAGTATTGAATAGCATCACTAGAAATGGATCAACAAGCACAAGTTACCCTCACTGTTTCCTGGACAATGATAAAACTATAAAGTCAAGTCAAGTCAGTTTTATTTGTATAGCCCAGTATCACCAATTACAAATGGGCCTCGGTGAGCTTTACAGCAACACAACACCCTGTCCTCAGATGAAACAATAAACAATATGAATGTTGTGGTAACTGGGTTTAACACATTTTTGTAAGTGTGGACCAGAACTGGCAGAAGAAATCGGTGACCCACAGCCAAAAGAGGTGGGGGCTGTCGGGGATTATGGAGATAGAATTCAAAGCTCAATCTTTCTGAGAGCTGTAGAAGGAAAGGAAATCACTGATATTGTTAACAAGAGTACGAACCAAATGTTGATTTCTTTTCTGTCTTTAACGTCAAAATATTCTGCTTTATCTTTTATATTCCATCCAAAACTATTTTCCTTAAACCTGTCATGTTCCAAACATTCATTTAGGACACTTTTAGTGGTATTTTCATCCCATGTCCTCCAAGACGAATCCAGTGAGCCTGGGTGCCAGTTGGGCTCTTCTGAGCTCCAGTGGGATTCCTCCTGATTCTACCAGCACAGCGTTACATGGTGTTGATCTCATTGCACCAAGGCCAACTCTCAAGGCTTTATTTTGCATTCTATCAGTTTTCACAGGGTCGTCAGATGCAGAGCTAGCTTTTATCCCCAAAACATCCCCATGTAATTTACGCTTTGCTGAAAAAGTCTATCTCAATCCTCTTTAAAAACGTAATTGTCCATACACTTATCTGCTCTTGTAATGCTCGCGCTGTACATTATTGAAAATAAATCACTATGACCATTGGAAATGTAGAGCTTCTGCAGTGGCGAAAACAACCAGGAGGTGGGACCATTTTGTTTTGCCTCTCTATGTTTACCTGCAGAGGCCAGCAGAACAAGAAATGTAGAAATACTCTCTTGTTTCCATTCCACAATTTTCTCCGTCGTCTTTTGAATTTCATGCTGTTACTGTCTCTTATCCAGTCAAACTCGCCATTGTGGTTAAGTACTGCCCACCAGGCCCCCTTGGTGAGTTTCTGGAGGAGCTTCACACACTTGTCTTGCACTTCCGTGCGAGACAACATCCACACTGACAAGCTAGATCCTCTTCTCTCTTTCCTCTCCTCCTTTGACCTTCACCTCTCACCCTCTCCTCCTACCGACAAGGCCGGCAACCAGCTGGACTTTACCTTTACTAGACACTGTCCTATTTCAAATCTCTCTGTTACTCCCCTCCAGCTCTCTGACCACTATTTCATGCCCTACTCTCTCTCCTTCTCTTTACCCCCCTCAGCCCCTCCCCCTACCCACATGGTTTCCACCCGTAGACACCTCCGCGCTCTCTCCGCCACTGATCTTTCTTCCTCTGTTCCCTCTATCCTCCCTACACCTGAATCTTTCTCTCTCCTACCCCCTGACACTGCTACTGATCTTCTTCTCTCTACCCTCTCCTCTTCTCTGGACAACCTCTGTCCCCTCACCTCCAGGCCTGCACGCCCAACTCCACCTGCCCCTTGGCTGTCCGACTTCTGCAACTGCCAAAGGATCTCTGCTTGTTGGCTCGCCAACGCCGCCTGCTGGCTCGTTAGGTTACCCACACAGGCCTGGAGGGGCTGGACCCGAGTCTGAAGATCCCTCACCGCAGCAGAGGACGCCTCTAGCTGCTGGGTGTGGGAGTTGGTCAGTTGGATCTGTCTGATGAGAGCCGCTTGAACCGGACTGGCCGGTACGCTCTCTGTGTTGGCTGGGGTCGTCGTGGTCAGTTGGTATTGTTAGGGTTTGTGGAAGTGTGGTATTGTCTTACATGCCTTATCCTTCCAGTAGGTGGCAGTAGCGCCTAGCACTACAGACTGTACGTGTTGATATGTGCATGTCCCTGAAGAAGAGTTCCGGGTAAAGGAAGTTGAAACAACACCTTGCCTTGTCCGTCTGCTCTTTTCATGCTAACGGTACTACTCAACATATTGGCGATGAGGACGGGATAATTATGGCCCTACTAGGTATTTCGCCACCTCCGGCATTTTCACACAGCCCGGGTGTGCCCACTGTCCACTTTGATACGTGGATTCATATGTTTGATAAGTACGTGACGGCTCTTGCTGACAAGATGGAAGACCAGAGGAAGCGCGCCCTGCTAATTCATGCAATCGGTGCGGAGGCACAGCGCATGTTTTATACATTGCCAGTCGACAGGGACTCTTATGCAGATGCTTTGAAAGCACTGAGAACTTGTTTTGTCCCGAAGTTGAATGTGGTGGCAGAGAGAAATAAGGTTCGACAGAGATCTCAGAGGACTGGTGAGTCTACTGCAGAGTTTGCTGCTGCTGCCCTGCGTGAACTCGTTGCTACATGTGAGTTTGGCGGGCTTGCTGACGATATGATGAGAGGTCAGATTGTTGAAAAGACGAACAATGCTAGGATTAGAGAACGTCTGCTGCTTGAGGGGAATCTGACTCTGGAGAAAGCCATTACAATTCCATGCCAGATAGAACATGCAGTAGCTGGGGCTAAAGCGATGGCCACTACACGCCATGGAGCGTCAGCAGAAGTCGGCATGGTGCGTGGGGGGGTCTACGTTCCGAGGCGGGAAACACAGACGTCCACAGAAGCCTTCACCCTCCGCTTCCCGCCCTCCTTCCAACGCGGCTGCTGCTGGTAAGAGTTGCTACCGGTGTGGCTCCACAAACCACCTAGCAAATGACCCCAAGTGCCCAGCTAAATCAGCCATTTGTAGACAATGTAACAAGAATGGACATTATGCCAAAGTCTGTAAAAGCAAGTCTGCGTCACAAAATGTGGGGGAAGTGTCCACTGCTTCCACTGAGAGTGTTGACACTGTGACAGTGCTACACATTGATGAGAATGACGTGACACGGTGCAATAAGCTGATGTGCTGTGTCTCCCTGGAGGCTTCCAGCGGCCCCACAATTACTACTGATTTGATAGTAGATACTGGGTCTGGCGTTTCCATCCTTCCTGAGCACATATACAGAAATCACTTCAGTCATGTGACCCTTTCAAAGCCCGAAAAAAGACTTACCACTTACACACAGAAACCCATACAGGCGCTTGGTTGCATGGAGCTGAAAGTGACTTACGAGACAAACAGTGCGTCTACACACATTCATGTGGTGCCAGCGGGAACGCCCATATTGGGCATGGACCTTTTCAATGCGCTACGGCTACAAATTTCAGATGGTAAAGTGACTATTAGTAAAACCCTACCTGTTACAAATCCTACTGTTCCCGTACACTACACTACTGTCAACACGGAGCCAACTGTCAATGCAGAGAGTACTGGGACAGTTAGAGGCTTCGTCCACAAAGTGAAGGTGAGATCTGACGTGCAGCCTGTGCAGATGAAGCTACGCCGTCTGCCCTTCGCCGTGCGTGACCAAGTTTCAGAAGAGCTGCAGAGATTGGAGAAGGATGGAGTGATTGAGCGCATCGACTCCTCGCCGTGGGTTTCACCCATTGTGGTGGTGAAACGGAAGTCAGGCCGGCTCAGGATATGTGCAGATCTCCGTGAGCCTAACAAGGCGGTGGTCATCGATAGCCACCCCTTACCACACATTGAGGAGGTGCTCCATGAGCTGCGAGGAGCACACATGTTTTCATCCATCGACCTACAACATGCGTATTATCAGGTTCCACTCCACCCTGAGAGCAGAGAAATTACCAGCTTTATTACACATGATGGACTTTTCCGCTTCACAAAGGTTCCATTCGGGCTCGCCTCAGCTCCAAGTGCGTTTCAGCGCATGATGTCACAGATCCTGTCAGGCCTGGATGGCATACAGTGTTACTTAGATGACATTGTGGTGTATGCCGACACCCCAGAGCTACACGAGAGAAGGCTAAAGGCCGTGCTGCACTGCCTGAACAGCAGTGGCCTGAAGCTAAATATGGAGAAGTGCCTTTTCAGACAAACCAAACTGTTCTACTTGGGGCATGTCGTTTCTGCATCGGGGATCCGCCCCAACCCAGAGAACGTTGTTGCTATCAAGAAGGCCCCTGCTCCTGAGGATGCTGCTGCCCTCAAATCCTTCTTGGGCCTCACAGGGTGGTATTCTAAGTTCATCCCCGGTTACGCTTCTGCGGTGGAGCCCCTCCGTGCTCTCCTGAGAGGGGACGCACAGTTTCAGTGGACTGATGCTGCACAACGAGCTTTCACCCGACTCAAGGAACTGATTGCTACAAGCCCAGCGCTCATGTTATTCGACCCCACTCTCCCAACAATAGTCACTACAGATGCCTGTGACTAGGGCATAGGCGCTGTGCTCACCCAAATGCACGGGGACACTGAATTGACTGTTGCCTTTGCGTCCAGAGCTCTTTCTTCCAGTGAATGAAACTACTCCATCATCGAAAAAGAGGCTCTCGCCTGTGTGTGGGCGGCTGAGCGGTGGCGCATGTACCTGTGGGGGAGACACTTTACCCTGCGCACGGATCACAGCCCGCTTACAACTCTCCTATCTACAAAAGGTTTCGGGAGAGCAGGGATGAGGATAGCGAGGTGGTCTGCCCGCCTCATGTGGTTCAACTACAGTGTGGAATACAAACCTGGCCATGACAATGTTGTAGCGGACTGCCTGTCGCACCTGCCCCTGCCTGTCCTTGACCAACTGGAGTTGGAGGAGGACACTATAGCGCTAGTGACTGTTGATCTTACCTCTCTTACAGCTGACCAGTTACGCACTGCCTACACAGACTGACCTGTTTTGCAGCAGGTCACCAAGCACGTTCGCCAGCGGTGGCCACGCACTTCTAAGGGCCTGGACCCGGCCCTGTTGCCCTATTATCGTGTCAAACTGAGTTGGCTGAGCTGGATGGCTACCTGATACGTGGCACTCACCGTGTGGTGATTCCCCCGGCTCTTCAGTCACAACTCATACAGCTGGCTCACAATACTCACCAAGGCATCGTCAGGACCAAACAGAGGCTGAGAGAACTCTACTGGTGGCCTGGAATGGACTCTGATGTTGAAACTGCCATCAAGTCGTGTGCTACCTGCTCCCAGCATGACAAAACAGCCAAAACACGAGCTGCTCCCCTGCAACCTGTTGCCTTTCCCAATGCTGCCTGGGAAAAGCTCGCTATGGATATAGTGGGTCCATTTCACTCTGCTTCCCCTGACTGCCGGTTTGCTATCACATTAGTGGACTATTACAGCAAATGGTCAGAAGTGGCCTTCACATCAGATGTGACGTCTGCCACTGTCATAACCTTCCTGTCCACCGTCTTCAGCCGTGAGGGCAACCCCCTCGAACTAGTCACTGACAACGGCTCCTCCTTTGTGTCTGCTGAGTTTGAGGCTTACTTGGCAGCCCAAGGCATTACACACTGCCGCAGCTCCATCTACTACCCTCAGAGTAATGGAGAGGTTGAGAGGTGGAACAGAGTATTCAAAGACTGTCTCCAGACGGCTGACATCGAGGGCAAGCCCTGGAAGCCCCTTTTCACTGATTTTCTTCTGACGTACCGTGCCACTCCCCATGCAGTGACTCAAATCTCTCCTGCCGAGCTGCTGCGCGGTCGTCCTTTCCGCACCATCCTGAACATCAAAGGTCTCCCACCCCCTCCTGCCTCTACTCGGCGTGACACCTTGAGACACACCGTGGTGCTGAAGCAAGCCAAAGTGAAGAAATACACCGATGCGCGTCGGGGTGCACGGTCTCCTACATTCCAGTGTGGATTGTATGTGCGGGTTAGGAAGCCTGGGATCACAAAGAAAGGACACTTCATGTTCACACAGCCCTTCCAGGTGGGGGCTCAGAGAGGCCCTGCAACCTATGAATTGTCTGACGGTAGGGTGTGGAATGCCATGCACCTGTCACCTGCCTCTGTCCCAGCCTCTGCTGCACACTCACGGCCCACTGTCCAGCCAGAGGATGTTTACATGCCCCCTCCTGCTGCCCCGCCTCCTCGAGCATCTCCTGTTCCCCAGCGAGGCCGCAGGCAAGTTCACTCACCTGCTTGGTTGGAGGACTATGTACCCTAAGCTTTTCAGAGGGGCAGGTTGGGTGTGTAATGGACTGTGTTATGGACTGTTACACTTAATATGTTTTCACCTTAAAAAAGGACTGTTGCACTTTCATATGTTTGTAATATCAGCAACAAAAGAAGAAAAAGTAATTGGTACTGAAAAGGGAAAGTATGCAAATATACTGTTTTGTATAAGGTGAATTTGGAAAAAAAAGAAAGGACACCTGTCTTGTCTGTTTGTTGGTTGGTAAATACACTGTTCATGTGTTATCACGAAGTAATCTATGGCAAATGCACTGACATTCTGATAAGATGTTTTAGTTACAGTGATGACTGCACTTTCCGTTTAAAATTGATATGCAATATTTTTGACATATATTTGATATGCTATATAAGCTACTTTCAGTTACAAATGGTTGACAAGTCAGAGTCGTTTACTTAAAGTGTTCATTCAAAACATGGTTTATTGCAGGAATGTTATTGTTAAAAGAGAGGGATATGTGGTATTGTCTTACATGCCTTATCATTCCAGTAGGTGGCAGTAGCGCCTAGCACTACAGACTGTACGTGTTGATATGCGCATGTCGCTGAAGAAGAGTTCCGGGTAAAGGAAGTTGAAACTACACCTTGCGTTGTCCGGCTGCTCTTTTCATGCTAACGGTACTACTCGGCAGGAAGACCCCAAGCGCACGACACCAGGCAGAGACGGGTCAGCCGAAACTGGCTCGTACAACGGTCAAACACAGGAGGGCAATGAGCGACAAGAAAACGGGAAGTCCAAGGGAAAAAACTCGCGGGTAATCCAAACTGGGAACACGGCAGGATACTTCCACGGGGAAACCTTGCAAGGGAGACCATAAACCAAGGCTGGGGTGAGCTCGGAGAGAGACGCACCGTGAGGGAAGAGTAGCACGAACTGACAACGGGCGCTGGGAGACCAGCAAACTTAAGCCCGGCCCTGACGGCTAAGCCCTGACGAGCTGATTGGCTGCCGGCGCGAGGTGGGCGGGCCACGGCGCGGGGTGGGCGAGCCGTAACATATTGTAAGTCGCTTCGGATAAAAGCGTCGGCTGAATGACTGTAATGTAGCGAATTCGGGGGGCAACCACAGGAACTGCCGCGACCGGGACGCGAACCCGTATCTCCCGCGCCGCGGGAGGCATCGACTAAATGGTCAGACCCGTCAGCCAGCGGCCAACGTGTCTACTTATCCATGCATGTTACACTACCCCTCTCCTTCGGGAAGCGCGTCCCCGCACTTAAGCATATCAGCTCCTTCACGCCTATGGGTGCATGCGCTTCCGATGGCCTTACGGTCCCACCATCCCACTTCTGACACCAATGTAGCGGATTCGGGGGGGGGGCACTCGGGAGCACCGCCACAGACGGGACGCGAATCCGTGTTTCCCACTCCGCAAGCGACAACGTTAACCAGTCGACTAAAGGGTCAGACCCGTTAGTCAAGGACCAACGTGTCTACTTATCCATGCACGTTACAGTAGAAATGTAGAGCTTATGCAGGGACGACGACAACCAGCAGGTGGCATCATTTTGTTTTCCCTCTCTATGTTTACCCGCATAGTCCAGCCGAACAAGAAATGTAGACGCGTAGAGCTTCTGCAGGGACGACGACAACCAGCAGGTGGCGTCATTTTATTTCCCCCTCTCTATGTTTACCCACATAGGACAGCCGAACAAGAAACGTAGAGCTTCTGCAGGGACGACGACAACCAGCAGGTGGAATCATTTTGTTTTCCCTCTTTATGCTTACCCGCATAGTCATGCCGAACAAGAAATGTAGAAGCGTAGAGCTTCTGCAGGGACGACGACAACCAGCAGGTGGAATCATTTTGTTTTCCCTCTCTATGCTTACCCGCATAGTCATGCCGAACAAGAAATGTAGAAGCGTAGAGCTTCTGCAGGGACGACGACAACAAGCAGGTGGCAACATTTTATTTTCCCTCTGTTTACCCACATAGGCCAGCCGAACAAGAAACGTAGAGCTTCTGCAGGGACGACGACAACCAGCAGGTGGCATCATTTTGTTTTCCCTCTCTGCTTACCCGCATAGGACAGCCGAACAAGAAATGTAGAAGTGTAGAGCTTCTGCAGGGACGACGACAACCAGCAGGCGGCATCATTTTATTTTCCCTCTCTGTTTACCCACATAGGCCAGCCGAACAAGAAACGTAGAAACGTAGAGCTTCTGCAGGGACGAAGGCAACCAGCAGGTGGCATCATTTTATTTTCCCTCTCTATGTTTACCCACATAGGACAGCCGAACAAGAAAGACCGGTCGTCGTTTTACGTAATCAGATATGTTTGTCAGGATGACAGTAAAGATGGCGGCTGAAGTGGGTCGTGTAGGAGAGTAGAATCTGACCTACGCATTTCTCTGTCAGCAGACACACGGCTGCGGTGCTGCGGGTTGGGGTCAGGATGGCCCACCGGTACCTCCGTCTATCCGGAGGCTGCAGGAGTCTCTTCAGAATCCTCCTGCCTTCAAACGGCGCAGGGACGGGCGGCGCGCGGCTGGTGCGTGTTTATCTCATAATGAGCCAAGCTAACGCTAATGCTAGCACAGACCTGTCAACATGTGTATTGTAGACGAGATTAATGGAGATTATCCTTCAAATCACAACAAACTCAGCTCCCCGGTGGCTAAAGCAGCTCGGCTCTACAGGCCTGATGCTGCGGTGTGTTGTTCCACAACCACCCTGCCAGCTGACCCTTGTCTGCATGCAGGGCTGCAGGATGTTGACCCTCGTCTGCATGCAGGGCTGCAGGATGTCGACACAATCAGATATCAGGATAGTCCTGACTCAGTACCTCCACATCAGTAATGTGGTGATAGTTAGTGGACGACTACTGGTGCGTTCATAAGATATTTACACAGCAGAAAATGTTGATAAATGATCATTAGTAATGTGGACATGACGACCAAGCAAGTAGAGATTAATTTTTCATTTCACTAGAATAGTGGAATAAGTTCAGAAAATGGTCTCACTTTAATGCAGCCTTTAAGTAATTTCACCATATTACCAGAACCATAATCCCACAACACACCTAGTCCGATCAACATTACAGATGATGTCAACATTATATCCAGATGCTGACAAGTTTACTCAGGGTAAACTTGTCAGCATCTGGGTCTACCCAGACTTCAAAAAATGCTATCCCCCCCAGCATCTTTTGTAGTCAGAGGTCACAGTTGTCAGTAGTTAACGAGTACGGACAACTATGACCTCTGACTACAAACACAAAATCCTTGCTCATAATTTGTGAAAGTTCACTGATAAATGCTGTCTTGAGTTTATGCTGTCTAGTGGCATTTTCCTGCGAATATGAATCAACTGTATTACTGCTATTGGTGTTGGCTGTAGTACTGCTGCGCCCTTACTTATTTCAACACCATCATTGTCATGTTTATATCGTATCCTCTTTCTCCTGTACTGTCATGTTCAGATGTACACTGATATGAGTCAGTGTACATCTGTTCACCACCTCTTGATGAGCTACACACACGTACACTAAATGTACTCCACATGACATGTACTCTTGGCTATAATACGATTAGTATGTAGTTAATGTATCACTACTTCATAGTAAAGCTAGGATGTGGGTACTAGTTAGGGCTCTATTTAACTTTATCTCCTAATTGTTGACTCTATTGTCACTCACTTTGGTTAAAAGTGTTTGTTTATTATTATAAAGGATTAAATGTATTGGATTGGTGCAGCATCAGCAGTAATACAGGTGTTGTACTGGACCGTTATGGTGAAGAGGGAGCTGAGCCGGGAGGCAAAGCTCTCAGTTTACCAGTCAGTCTTCGTTCCAACCCTCACCTATGGTCATGAGCTTTGGGTAGTGACCGAAAGGGTGAGATCACGGATACAAGCGACTGAAATGAGTTTCCTCCGTAGGGTGTCTGGGCTCAGCCTTAGAGATAGGGTGAGGAGCTCGGACATCCAGAGGGAGCTCGGAGTAGAGCCGCTGCTCCTTCACATTGAAAGGAGCCAGTTGAGGTGGTTTGGGCATCTGATCAGGATGCCTCCTGGGCGCCTTCCTTTGGAAGTTTACCGGTCATGGCCAACTGGGAGGAGACCCCGGGGTAGACCCAGAACTCACTGGAGTGACTACATGTCCAATCTGGCCTGGGAACGCCTTGGGATCCCCCAGGAGGAGGTGGAGGGCGTTGCTGGGGAGAGGGACATCTGGAGTGCCCTACTTAGCTTGCTGCCACCGAGACCCGACCCCGGAGAAGCGGCTGAAGATGAATGAATAAATTAATGTATATGTAGCTGGTAATGGAGACTAGCTATGGCTTTCTGAATGTGATGAGCTTATGAAAATACATGTGGACGCTTCAGTACTTTGGGTGTATAATTTCATGTTGTGGTTGGTAGTTTAGAGGTGTACATTGTGCGACATATAACTTATGTTGACCTGAAACAAAATCAGTTGCACTGTATTGATTTAAACACTGAAGGAGACTCCACCAGTCGCTTTCTACTGATAGACTGTGGAGCGGTAATGGCTGAAGTGCTTTGTTGAGACACTTCAGTGTTTATCTTGTCGGTTTTTTCAAACAGCCTGCGGCTTGTGCTTCAGGTAGCTAGCGATAGCACTGACTTAAATATGTGTCAGTTGCAAAGTGTACTAATGTTTAGTCATGAAGAATGTTCAGGTGTGTTGAGTATGTTGGATGTATAATTACAGTCTCCTGACTGTGTTCTCCACAGGCTTCCAGCCAGACAGTGAGCCTCACTGAGAGACCAAGTCTCTTTACTGCTATACTGGGAGCTTATCGTAGACTGTGCTCCAAACCACCAAAAGGTCAGTCTGTCTGTGTGGCTTTGTGTATGTCTGTGTGTGTCTGTAAATATGTGTCTGTCTGTGCATGTGTGTTTAAACGTGATTGTGTGTGTGCTTGTATGTCAGTGTGTGTGTATTCACTTGTTTGTTTCCTGTGTATCTTTGTGTGTCTGTGTATGTATATGAGTGCACAGTTACACACACCTGATGTGACTTACCACCCACAAATACAACCCTTCTTAAAGGAAGTCAACCCCCCCCCCTTTTAAACCGTTAAATCTGCAAAAACACAGTTTCTATCAAACCTTGTGTCCAACAATTGTAATAGGCCTCAGGTTCTTTTTAATACTATTAACTCTCTTATAAATCCATGTGAGTCTCCTTGCATCGTGCCAACGCCCACGCTCTATGAAGAATTTTTTCAAGTTTTTACAGATAAGATCTCTGCTATTAGGGCCTCACCATCCTCTTCGACCTCAGAACCTGCTATTTATTCTATGGGCCCAGCTGTCTTAGAGCAGTTTGAGCCCGTGTCCCCCTCCTTTATATCTGAGGTAGTTAACCATTTGAGGCCTTCACATTGCCGCCTTGACAGTATTCCACCCAGACTGTTAAAAGATGTTTTTACCACTGTTGGGTCTTGTATTGTAAATTTGATAAACACCTCTCTTCTCTCAGGCTGTGTTCCTGCTGCTTTCAAACATGCTGTAGTACAGCCCCTCAACAAAAAGAGCAATCTTGATCCCTCTGTTCTTTCTAATTTTAGGCCAATTTCTAAGCTGCATTTTCTTTCAAAAGTCTTAGAGAAAGCAGTTTATGTACAGTTACAAACACACCTAGAAATTAATGGCATTTGTGAAAAGTTCCAGTCTGGTTTCAAATCACGTCACAGCACTGAAACAGCCCTTTTAAGAGTTTTTAATGATCTTCTTTTAATTGTGGACTCTGGGAACTCTGCTGTTCTGGTGCTTTTGGACCTGACTGCTGCCTTCGACACTGTTGACCATACTATACTTTTATCACGTCTTGAGCTATGTGTAGGCATTAAAGGTACTGCCCTAGAATGGTTCAAGTCTTACCTGTCAAATAAAGCTTTTCTGTCCATATAGACCAATTCTCTTCAGCTGCACTGAACTGTGGGGTCCCCCAAGGCTCCATTTTGGGCCCCATTCTCTTCTCATTGTTTATGCTGCCCTTGGGGTCCATTTAAAAAGAAAGATAATATGTCTTTTCATTGTTTTGCTGATGATTTGAAAATCTATCTTCCTATAAAAACCAACAGCAGAGATTCTATACAGGCTTTGATGAGTTGTTTAAAGGATGTCAAAACATGGATGGAGTTAAATTTCCTGAAACTAAATCAAATAACACTGAAATTATTGTATATGGACAGCCTGATCTGCTGGATGGTTATGATAGCGCTCTTGGCCCTTTAGCTTCCTACAGTCACTCTTCTGTTAGGAATCTTGGGGTGATTTTTGACAGCTCTTTTAACTTTGATAAACAAATAAGCTCAGTAGTCAAAACAAGTTTTTTTCAATTACAACTTCTGGGAAAAGTACAGCCCTATCTCCCTCCAAATGATCTTGAAAGGGTAATTCATGCATTTATTACCTCTCGTTTGGATTATTGTAACTCATTGTATGTTGGCGTAGCTCAGTCGTTGCTTCGTCGCCTGCAGCTTGTACAAAATGCAGCTGCTCGCCTTCTGACAGGAAAGAAATGCCGTGATCACATAACACCTGTACTGGCCTCCCTTCATTGGCTTCCTGTCTATTTTAGGATCCAGTTTAAGATTTTATTACTTGTTTTTAAGTCTTTACATGGGCTGGCACCATCTTATTTATCTGAGCTAATACATCATCATACACCAGTCAGAGCACTCAGGTTAACAAACCAGATGCTCTTACATGTTCCCAGATCCAGGCTTAAGAATAGGGGTGACAGAGCCTTTGCAGTAGCTGCCCCTGATCTCTTGAACAACTTACCAGTACACAGAAGATCTGCTCAGACCCTAGAGACATTTAAATCTTGGTTGAAGACCTATCTTTTCTCGCTGGCATTCAATTCAAGTTGAGCTTGACACCGTGATTTTATTCTGCAAATATAGTTTTACTCTTATGTTTTATTGTTTACATTTATATTCTTTATTTTATGTCTTCTTTGCATGTATTTTTATATTCATATGTGCCACTTATTTCATATTGTATTTTAAAATTGTGCAGCACTTTGGTTCAACTGTGGTTGTTTTAAATGTGCTATATAAATAAACTTGACTTGACTTAAAAAAAACGTCACTGTATAGGGAAAACCTTACAACTACAGTGCTTCCAGCCTCTGCTCTCAATGCCCTTGAAAATGTCCGCTGGTTTATGAGTACATCAGTACTCATAAGGATAACTTCTGAGTGTTTATCTTTACAAGGTGGATAACTTCTGAGTGTTTATCTTTACAGGGTAGATAACTTCTGAGTGTTTATCTTTACGGGGTAGATAACTTCTGAGTGTTTATCTTTACAGGGTGGATAACTTCTGAGTGTTTATCTTTACAGGGTGGATAACTTCTGAGTGTTTGTCCTTACAAGGTGGATAACTTCTGAGTGTTTATCTTTACAGGGTGGATAACTTCTGAGTGTTTTTCCTTACAAGGTGGATAACTTCTGAGTGTTTATCTTTACAGGGTAGATAACTTCTGAGGGTTTATCTTTACAGGGTAGATAATTTCTGAGTGTTTATCTTTACAGGGTAGATAACTTCTGAGTGTTTATCTTTACAAGGTGGATAACTTCTGAGTGTTTATCTTTACAGGGTGGATAACTTCTGAGTGTTTATCTTTACAGGGTGGACAACTTCTGAGTGTTTATCTTTACAGGGTAGATAACTTCAATTCAATTCAATTTATTGTCAATAAAAACAATGTGCAGGCACATGTTAAAAATGAAATGAGGGCTGTGGCTTCACCAAACAGTGCAAGACAGACACAGCAAACACAATATAAGATATACACACATGAAGACCAAAAGCTAGAAATAAGTTAAAAGAGAGCTGGAGTACAAAATATTTAAAAATATCTACAGACATTCAGTGGGTAGCCAGGTTCAGGTGGGCAACAGCTTGTGGAAAGAAGCTGTTTTTGAGCCGGGTAGTGCGGGCTCTGAGGCTCCTGTAGCGCCTCCCAGAGCGCAGGGGGAAGAACAGTCCGTGGTTGGGGTGGGTGGGATCTCTGCTGATGCTCAGACCCCTTCGAAGGCAGCGTTTGTGATAAATGTCTTTTATGGCTGGGAGCTGGGTACCGGTGATATGCTGGGCCGCCTTGACAATCCACTGCAGAGCTTTCTGGTCTACTGAGGTGCAGTTGCCATACCACACTGAAATGCAGATGGTCAGGATGCTCTCTATGGTGCAGTGGTAGAAGTTGGTGAGAATTTTAGGGGGTAGATGGGCGCTCCTCAGCCTCCTCAGGAAATGTAGGCGTTGTTGGGCCTTTTTCACAAGGGCCTGGGTGTTTAATGTCCACGAAGGTCCTCGCTGATGTGGACTCCAAGGAATTTAAAGCTGGAAACACGCTCCACTTCCACCCCATTGATGTGAATGGGGGAGTGGCTGCAACTTCTAGACCTCCTGAAGTCCACAATCAGCTCCTTCGTCTTCTGCACATTAAGGACAAGATTGTTGGTAGTACACCATGATGTGAGGTGCTCAATCTCATCTCTGTAGGCCATCTCATCATTGTTGGTGATACAGCCAATGACTGTGGTGTCATCTGCAAACTTAACTATAACATTTGAAGGGTGAGTTGGCAGGCAGTTGTGGGTAAAGAGGGAGAAGAGGAGGGGGCTCAGAACACAGCCTTGAGGGGCACCTGTGCTGAGGGTCAGGGTGGAGGAGGTGTGGTCACCTAACCTAACAGACTGAGGTCTGTTGGTCAGGAAGTCCAGGATCCAGTTACAGAGGGAGGGGTTGAGGCCAAGGGAGAGGAGTGTGGTGGTTAGTTTGGTGGGGATGAAGGTGTTGAAGGCAGAGCTGTAATCTATAAACAGCATCCAGATGTATGTGTTATTAAGTTCAAGGTGGGTCAGAGCAATGTGCAGGGCAGTGGCAATGGCATCCTCAGTAGACCTTTTGGGACGGTAGGCGAACTGATGTGGGTCGAATGTGGGGGGGATAATGTTTTTGATGTGAGCCAGAACCAGTCTTTCAAAGCACTTCATGGCAATGGGGGTGAGTGCTATGGGTCTGTAGTCATTCAGACATGTGGATGTTGGTTTCTTGGAGACAGGAATGATAAAGGTGGTCTTAAAGCATGCCGGGACTTTAGATTGGGACAGTGAGAGGTTAAATACAGGTGTGAAGACCTCAGCCAGCTGGTCGGCACATTTCCGGTAGACCCAACCTGGTATGCCGTCTGGTCCAGCAGCCTTCCGTGTGTTCACTCTGCGCAGTGATTCTCTGACCTCTGCGACTGATAGAGTGAGCACCTGGTTTTCTGGGTGGCTGGGGATTTTTGTGGCTGGGTCAGTATTGTTCTTGTTGAAGCGGGCATAGAAATGACTTAGCTTGTCTGGCAGGGAGGCATCATGGACAGTGGGACCGCTAATGGAGCTTTTGTAGTCAGTGATAGACTGAATGCCTTGCCACATTCGCCGAGGATCAGAGTTATTGTGAAAGTGGTCCTCTATTCGTAGGGAATATTTATGTTTCGCTGTTCTGATGCCCTTTTTGAGGTTGGATCTGACTGCGCTGTAGGCCTCACAGTTACCTGACCTGAACGCTGCACCCCGACTTTCAGCAGCTGCCGGAGCTCACTGGTCATCCAGGGTTTCTGGTTTGGAAAGGTGCAGACTGATTTCTTTGTTGTGACACTCTCAGTGCAAAAGTTAATGTAGGCTAGTATGGCAGATGTCTGTTCATTAATGTCTGTATGGGAGCCATGGGTAGCTGAATGTGCAAAAATACTCCAGTCTGTGTTTTCAAAACAGTCCTGGAGTTCAGAGACTGCTCCTTCTGGCCGGACAGTGATTGTCTTTACTGCTGGCTTGACCCGTTTTATTAGGGGTTTGTAGGCTGGGACCAGGAACAGGCAGAGGTGGTCAGAATGCCCCAGATGAGGGCAGGGAGTAGCTTTGTACGAGTCCTTGATGTTTGTATAGAGATGGTCCAGGGTGTTTTGTCCCCTAGTGGGGCAGGAGACATGCTGATGGAATTTGGGCAATACAGCCCTGAGGTTAGCCTGATTAAAGTCACCACCTGTGATAAAGGCATTGTCCGGGTGTTGGGTCTGTTGTCTGCTGATGGCACATTGTAGCTGCTTAAGTGCTACCTTAGCATTAGCATGTGGGGGGATGTATACAGCGGCGATGGTAATGGCCGTTAGCTCCCTGGGCAGGTAGAAAGGCCTGCACTGAATCATAAGGAGCTCCAGATCAGCAGAGCAATGCCTTTCAACCATCTTTATATTGTTGCACCAAGAGATACTGACATAAATACTCAAACCTCCTCCCCGGGTCTTGCCGGAGTCCGCTGTCCTGTCGGTACGGAAGGCTGTGCGGCCCGCTAGCTCGACTGCCGAGTCACCATGCTGCTGCTGAGCCAAGTCTCCGTAAACATCAGCAGCTTCTGACTGTTTATCTTTACAGGGTGGATAACTTCTGAGTGTTTATCTTTACAGGGTGGATAACTTCTGAGTGTTTATCTTTACAGGGTAGATAACTTCCGAGTGTTTATCTTTACAGGATGGATAACTTCTGAGTGTTAATCTTTACAGGGTGGATAACTTCTGAGTGTTTATCTTTACAGGATGGATAACTTCTGAGTGTTTATCTTTACAGGGTAGATAACTTCCGAGTGTTTATCTTTACAGGGTAGATAACTTCTGAGCGTTTATCTTTACAGGGTGGATAACTTCTGAGTGTTTATCTTTACAGGGTAGATAACTTCCGAGTGTTTATGTTTACAGGGTAGATAACTTCTGAGTGTTTATCTTTACAGGGTGGATAACTTCTGAGTGTTTATCTTTACAGGATGGATAACTTCCGAGTGTTTATCTTTACAGGGTAGATAACTTCTGAGTGTTTATCTTTACAGGGTAGGTAAGTTGTCAGAGCTGGTGAGAGGGACCAAGTTTATTGAACAGTAGAAACACATTACTAGCTGAGTGATAATGTGTCTGACACGTCCACTTTTTCGTGAGTGTGGCAAGTGCGTTGCCATGAGGGGGTTTGGACAGAGGGAAGGAGGCGAATATCATCAGTGACAGATATATTTATTACGACACATACATACAGGCACAAAGAGAAGACAGAGCCAGCCACAGATCTGGAACTTTCCCAGTCTTTCCCCGACGTGCCTCTTCCTCCCTACTCTGGCTCAGCTTCCTCATGGTGACAACCACCTGGTGGCGGCCCCACCTGGTGCC
Organism: Lampris incognitus; assembly: GCF_029633865.1. NCBI lineage: Eukaryota > Metazoa > Chordata > Actinopteri > Lampriformes > Lampridae > Lampris > Lampris incognitus. The sequence goes on from NC_079224.1 coordinate 50,294,523, forward strand.
GTGTGCTGTCCATCGTATACGTGGCATCTCCCTTGATCTCCCTCCGTCTCTCTCTCCGTCTGCACCAGCCTGCCATCTCTCTCGTCTGTCTCCTCCATTTCGGTCATCTGATACGTTCACCTCCGCCCAGTGTGGCAGTGGTGGTGAGTCTCCGCTTGTCAAGCTGGGCCAAGAGGGTGAACCGGTGGCTCAATGGGAAGGGTAAAGGCTCCACAATAATGCCACCTCACATGCTCCTCCTCGCTGGCGCTAACAAACCTCAGTGACCCTGTCCAATTTGCTCTTCTTCTTCTTCTTCTGAATCGGTTTGAACATCTGTGGCTGAATTACTCCTATATTACCACTGGACATTGTGTAGCGTACAGTAGCAGCAGAAAACAAGCAGAAGTTAGTGCGTTTGATGAAGTCGGCGGTGAGCAGGTATGCTCTGCAGGCGAGCGGTGGAAGGGTGAGGGGGGGGTTGGATTGAGAGTGGAGATAATTCGCATATACATAGATTCTGAAATGTTTAATGAGGAAGAAGGATTAGATGTGATTTTCAGGATTCTAACAAGATAATTGAACTTATTTTGCAGAAAAAAACACATCAGACAATTTATTATATAAATCAGAGCATTTTATATTTCCTGAAACGTGACTGGAGCGGGACTTTAATCATTTAGTCAGCATGTTTTTCATTTTTTAAATGTTCTCTTGCCTGTGCTTTTCTGAGCCTGGTCACACACCCTCATACAGAACATCGTTTAGGGAAACACTGTGTGTGTGTGTGTGTGTGTGTGTGTGTGTGTGTGTGTGTGTGTGTGTGTGTGTGTGTGTGTGTGTGTGTGTGTGTGTGTGTGTATATACACTACCGTTCAAAAGTTTGGGATCACATTGAAATGTCCATATTTTTGAAGGAAAAGCACTGTACTGTTCAATGAAGATAACTTTAAACTAGTCTTAACTTTAAAGAAATACACTCTATACATTGCTAATGTGGTAAATGACTATGCTAGCTGCAAATGTCTGGTTTTTGGTGCAATATCTACATAGGTGTATAGAGGCCCATTTCAAGCAGCTATCACTCCAGTGTTCTAATGGTACAATGTGCTTGCTCATTGGCTCAGAAGGCTAATTGATGATTAGAAAACCCTTGTGCAATCATGTTCACACATCTGAAAACAGTTTAGCTCGTTACAGAAGCTACAAAACTGACCTTCCTTTGAGCAGATTGAGTTTCTGGAGCATCACATTTGTGGGGTCAATTAAACGCTCAAAATGGCCAGAAAAAGAGAACTTTCATCTGAAACTCGACAGTCTATTCTTGTTCTTAGAAATGAAGGCTATTCCATGCGAGAAATTGCTAAGAAATTGAAGATTTCCTACACCGGTGTGTACTACTCCCTTCAGAGGACAGCACAAACAGGCTCTAACCAGAGTAGAAAAAGAAGTGGGAGGCCGCGTTGCACAACTGAGCAAGAAGATAAGTACATTAGAGTCTCTAGTTTGAGAAACAGACGCCTCACAGGTCCCCAACTGGCATCTTCATTAAATAGTACCCGCAAAACACCAGTGTCAACATCTACAGTGAAGAGGCGGCTGCGGGATTCTGGGCTTCAGGGCAGAGTGGCAAAGTTGTGGACGGATGAATCCAAGTTTGAGGTGTTTGGATCACAAAGAAGAACGTTTGTGAGACGCAGAACAAATGAAAAGATGCTGGAAGAATGCCTGACGCCATCTGTTAAGCATGGTGGAGGTAATGTGATGGTCTGGGGTTGCTTTGGTGCTGGTAAGGTGGGAGATTTGTACAGGGTAAAAGGGATTCTGAATAAGGAAGGCTATCACTCCATTTTGCAACGCCATGCCATACCCAGTGGACAGCGCTTGATTGGAGCCAATTTCATCCTACAACAGGACAATGACCCTAAACACACCTCCAAATTGTGCAAGAACTATTTAGAGCAGAAGCAGGCAGCTGGTATTCTATCGGTAATGGAGTGGCCAGCGCAGTCACCAGATCTGAACCCCATTGAGCTGTTGTGGGAGCAGCTTGACCGTATGGTACGCAAGAAGTGCCCATCCAACCAATCCAACTTGTGGGAGCTGCTTCTGGAAGCGTGGGGTGCAATTTCTCCAGATTACCTCAACAAATTAACAGCTAGAATGCCAAAGGTCTGCAATGCTGTAATTGCTGCAAATGGAGGATTCTTTGACGAAAGCAAAGTTTGATGTAAAAAAAATCTTATTTCAAATACAAATCATTATTTCTAACCTTGTCAATGTCTTGACTCTATTTTCTATTCATTTCACAACATATGGTGGTGAATAAGTGTGACTTTTCATGGAAAACACAAAATTGTTTGGGTGATCCCAAACTTTTGAACGGTAGTGTATATATATAGCGAGAGAGAGAGAGAGAGCAAGAGAGAGAGAGCAAGAGAGAGAGCGTTTTTCCCCCCCAGAATATCAATACGTGGCATCTCCCTTGATCTCCCTGGTTAATTTCGCTGGCACTTGTGTCCAGTGACAATAAAGGTTGCTTACTTACTTACTTGCTTACTTACTTACAGATGCAGGCTTGTACTGCTATGTATTTAAACTTTTTTTCCTGCATCTGTGTTGATATGTTTATCTGTGTGTATGTGTGTAGTTTTATGTCCATCATTGAGATATATTGTCTATATGAGGTATAATAACTGTTGTTATTCTTTATTTCTCAGGATTTGAGAAATATTTCCCGGACAGTAAGAAGGCAGCTAAAAGCAGTGAAAGCGGTGCAGACAGTGCCGTATCCAAAGGTAAACCTTCACTTCTAATATGCTTTAATCAACTGTTGCTGATTCTGGAAAACAGGGGTGTCAGGGTGGTGTGCCAGGATGCCACCAGGCGGGACAGAATAGTTTAGACATCTGATGGGAGGAGTATGTGACCAGTCTTAAATTCTCACTGGTCTGTCCAGTCTGGCTGAACTGAACATAACAATACGCTTGGGATTTTTATGTCCTGCAAGTAATATTATAGATATAGACTTTCCTGCAGTAATATTATAGATATAGTGTACCTTGTGCATTTTAACTTCTGAAGGGATTCTGAATTGTTGGTTCATCTAGAATAGAGTAAGTGTCTCTATAAAAAAAGTATCTCTTTCTTGCTTAACAAGTTGCTATTAGTCTTATTCCAGCTGCTTGAGTATTATTCCTTTTCTCTATTGGTCTGCTGCTGGTTCCTAGTGGGGACTAGTGGGATCTTATTCTAGCTGTAGCTGTTTTTCACCTAGTGTGGCCTTAAATATTTCTTGTTGCCTAGCTGTTTAGACTTAGTTATCCTTTCAGCTTATAAACATGTTCCTTGGTAACTTTCTCTTTGCAGTTTTAGTAGTTCTGTGTGAGGTTTGATACAGTTTTACATAAGTGACCAGTTTCTGGGCAATAGGCCTAGTTTCAGTTTACCTCTTTGGCCAATTGGGTGTTAAGTGGCCAGGGTGTGGCCTGCACTCCTGGCAGACAATTAGCAATCAGTGTTCTTTAAATCACTGCTGCTTCTTGGAAGCTGGAAGTATCAGCTTCCAAGCCACAGGCAAACAAGCCGAGGGCAAACAGGTCCAGGTTGAACGAAGGCTAGAGTGAACAAAGGGCAAGCGTGATTTTTTTTCAAGGACTGCTCTTTTTAGGTCCTGTCAGTCAACTGTATTTTGTGTACCTAGTATAGACTATGTGTTTCCTTCGCATTCCTGTCCTTTCCTCTTCCTGGGGCTGGCATAGATGTTGGGTCACTCCTAGGCGCTGTGACCCTACCAATCTCATCTATCCCACTCTCTCCACTCACGTTGAGCAAGTGGTGACAGGAGGACTCTGGAATTGCCAGTCTGCGGTGCCGAAAGCTGAGTTTATCTCAGGCTACGCATCCTTGCTCTCTCCCTCAACTTTCTTGCTCTAACTGAGACCTGGATCATGCCAGAAAACACTACCACACCCGCAGCTCTGTCTGATGTGTACTCTTTTTCTCACACTCCCAGAGCTGGGAGGCGAGGTGGTGGTACTGGCCTGCTAATCTCCCTGAAATGGAAATACTCTCTTGTTTCCATTCCACAATTTTCACGGCCTCTTTTGAATTTCATGCTGTTACTGTCTCTTATCCAGTCAGATTCACCATCGTGGTTGTGTACCGCCCACCAGGCCCCCTTGGTGAGTTTCTGGAGGAGCTTGACACACTTGTCTCGTACCTCCCTGTTGATGACTCTGCACTTCTCCTTCTCGGTGACTTCAACATCCACACTGACGAGCTAGATCCTCTTCTCTCTTTCCTCTCCTCCTTTGACCTTCACCTCTCACCCTCTCCTCCTACCCACAAGGCTGGCAACCAGCTGGACCTTATCTTTACTAGACACTGTCCTATTTCCAATCTCTCTGTTACTCCCCTCCAGCTCTCTTACCACTATTTCATGTCCTACTCTCTCCCTCTCTTCTCCCCCTCAGCCCCTCCCCCTACCCACATGGTTTCCACCCGTAGACACCGCCGCTCTCTCTCTGCCACTGATCTTTCTTCCTCTGTTACCTCTATCCTCCCTACACCTGAATCTTTCTCTCTCCTACCCCCTGACACTGCTACTGATCATCTTCTCTCTACCCTCTCCTCTTCTCTGGACAACCTCTGTCCCCTCACCTACAGGCCTGCACGTCCAACTGCATCTGCCCCTTGGCTGTCCGACTCAGTACGTACTGACAGACTGCCACTCTTAGAGTGGCAGAGCGCAAATGGAGAAAAGGCAAACTCCCAGGGGACCTTCTCAACTTCCAATCTATTCTTTCCACTTTCTCCTCCTCCCTTTCTGCTGCTAAGGCTGCCTTCTATAGCTCTAAAATCCTATCCTCTGCCTCTAATCCTAAGAAACTCATTGAAACCTTCTCTACACTTCTTCAACCCCCACCTCCTCCTCCTACTCCCTCCCTTCTCCCTGATGACTTCACTAACTTCTTTGACAAGAAGATAAACGACATCAGATCCTCCTTTTCTCACCACCTGGTTAGTGCTCCTTGCACTAGCCCACCCTCTGCACCCTCTCTCACCTCTCCACGCCCCACCCTATCCCACCTCGCTCCCCTCTCCCCCGAAGAGTTCCTCAACCTCATCACATCCAGTCGCCCCACCACATGCTTCCTTGAACCGGTCCCCCCCCCCCTTCTTCAGTCTATAGCAGCGTTTCTCAAACCTCTCCTGGCGGACCACTTGTCCTGCATGTTTTAGATCTCTCCCCGCTCCAACACAGCTGATTTAAATGAACAGTTTTGTTATTAGGCAGCTTCGGGAGCTCATAACGAGTTGATCATTTGAATCAGCTGTGTTGGAGCAGGGAGAGATCTAAAACATGCAGGACAAGTGGTCCGCCAGGAGAGGTTTGAGAAACGCTGGTCTATAGCACCTGAACTCCTTCCCTTTCTAACCCACCTCATCAACACCTCCCTCAAGGCAGGTTGCTTTCCAGCTGCCTTCAAGACTGCTAGAGTCACCCCCCTTCTCAAGAAACCATCACTTAACCCCTCTGACGTCAAAAACTACATACCAGTTTCCCTTCTACCCTTTCTCTTCAAAACTTTCGAACGTGCTGTCTTAAACCAACTTTCTTTGTACCTCCACCAGAACAACCTCCCGGACCCCAACCAGTATGGGTTCAAGGTGGGTCACTTGACAGAGACGGCCCTCCTTGCAGTGACAGAATTGTTGCATTCTGCAAGAGCAACATCTCTCTCCTCTGTCTTGATAGTCCTGGACCTGTCAGCTGCGTTCGACACAGTGAACCATCACATCCTCCTCTCTACCCTCGAGGGGCTGAGTGTCACGGGCTCTGCACTCTCAATGTTTGCATCCTACCTGACGGGTCGCTCCTACCAGGTGACATGGAGGGGATCTGTGTCGGACCTCGCAAACTGACTACAGGCGTTCCACAAGGTCCGGTTCTGGGTCCTCTCCTTTTCTCCCTGTACACAACATCCCTGGGTTCTGTTATTTGCTCGCATGACTTCTCTTACCATTGTTATGCCGATGACACCCAGCTGATCTTGTCCTTTCCTCCATCTGACACACAAGTAGAGACACGCGTTGCTGCGTGCTTGACTGACATCTCACAGAGGATGGCGACACACCACCTGACCTGAAGCTCAATCTGGACAAGACAGAGCTGATGTTCCTCCCACGGAAAGGTTGCCCACACCGAGACCTGGCCATCACCATTGACAACACCATGGTGACGCCAACTCGGACTGCAAGGAATTTGGGTGTGACCTGGACAACCAACTGTCAATTGCTGCAAACATTGCATCAATTGCTCTCTCCTGCAGATTTCTCCTCTATAACATCAGGAGGATTCGCCCATTCCTCACCGACAAGACGGCACAGGTGCTCATCCAGGCTCTGGTCATCTTCCGGCTGGACTACGGCAACTCCCTCCTTGCTGGCGCCCTGGCGTCAACCATCAGACCTCTGGAGCTTGTTTAGAAAGCTGCAGCTCATCTAGTGTTCAACCACCCTAAGTTCGCCCACACAACTCCCCTTCTCATGTCCCTACACTGGCTCCCAGTAGCTGCTCGCATCCAGTTTAAGACTCTGGTGCTAGCCTACAGGGCAGTGAAAGGAACAGCTCCTTCCTATCTCCAGGCCATGGTCAAGCCCTACACCCCCGCCCGACCACTTCACTCTGCTGCCTCGGGAAGCCTGGTTGCCCTGTCGCTCAGAGGTCCCTGCTGCCGATCGACCCGGTCACGGCTCTTTTCTGTCCTGGCCCCGCAGTGGTGGAATAAACTCCCCACTGATGTCAGGACAGTGGAGTCGCTGCCCATCTTTCGGCGCAGGTTGAAAATTCACCTCTTCAAGAACTACTACCCTGTTACTTGCTGTTAGCACTTATTGTATTCACTCATTTAAAAAAAAAAATCTTTCTTGCGCTTTTACTTTAGCACTGGTTTTGCTCTTAGATGCTTGTTTAGAGAGAAGATGCACTTATGACCTCTGGTGACTTGTAGTTCACCTGATTTCCTACGTTACATGATGCACTTATTGTAAGTTGCTTTGGATAAAAGTGTCGGCTAAATTACTGTAATGTAATGTAATATAGACTTTCCTGCAATAATATTATAGATAAAAACTTTCCTGCGAGTAATATTATAGGTATAAACTTTCTTGCAAGTAATATTACAGATATAGACTTTTCTGCAATAATATCATAGATGTAGACTTTCCTGCAAGTAATATTATAGATGTAGACTTTCCTGCAATAATATTATAGATATAGACTTTCCTGCAATAATATTATAGATATAGACTTTCCTGCAATAATATTATAGATATAGACTTCCCTGCCATAATATTATAGATATAGACTTTCCTACAAGTAATATTATAGATGTAGACTTTCCTCCAAGTAATGTTATTATTATAGATGTAGACATTCCTGCAAGTAATGTTATAGATATAGACTTTCCTGCAAGTAATATTATAGATATAGACTTTCCTGCAATAATATTATAGATATAGACTTTTCTACGATAATATTATAGATACAGACTTTTCTACAATATTATAGATGTAGACTTTCCCGCAAGTAATATTATAGATATAGACTTTCCTGCAATAATATTATAGATATAGACTTTCCTGCAAGTAATATTGTAGATATAGACTTTGCTGCAAGTAATGTTATAGATATAGACTTTGCTGCAAGTAATATTATAGATGTAGACTTTCCTGCAAGTAATATTATAGATGTAGACTTTCCCGCAAGTAATATTATAGATATAGACTTTGCTGCAAGTAATATTATAGATGCAGACTTTCCTGCAAGTAATATTATAGATATAGACTTTGCTGCAAGTAATATTATAGATATAGACTTTTCTACAATAATATTATAGATACAGACTTTTCTACAATATTATAGATGTAGACTTTCCCGCAAGTAATATTATAGATATAGACTTTTCTACAATAATATTATAGATACAGACTTTTCTACAATATTATAGATGTAGACTTTCCCGCAAGTAATATTATAGATATAGACTTTCCTGCAATAATATTATAGATATAGACTTTTCTACAATAATATTATAGATACAGACTTTTCTACAATATTATAGATGTAGACTTTCCCGCAAGTAATATTATAGATATAGACTTTCCTGCAATAATATTATAGATATAGACTTTCCTGCAAGTAATATTGTAGATATAGACTTTGCTGCAAGTAATATTATAGATATAGACTTTCCTGCAAGTAATATTATAGATATAGACTTTCCTGCAAGTAATATTATAGATATAGACTTTGCTGCAAGTAATATTATAGATAAAGACTTTACTGCAATAGTATTATAGATATAGACTTTCCTGCAAGTAATATTATAGATGTAGACTTTCCTGCAAGTAATATTATAGATATAGACTTTCCTGCAAGTAATATTATAGATGCAGACTTTCCTGCCAGTAGTATTATAGATGTAGACTTACCTGCAAGTAATATAATAGATATAGACCTAGTGAACGAGGCCAGACACACTACACAGGCTAGTGTTGGGGTGTACTGTATGAAACTTCTTGTTACCCCACCGGTATCCAGTCATAAAGGCTTTCCAGTTCAGTAAAGTGTTGGCCTTGTACCAGGTGCAGCTCATCATTACTGAAGGTGATTGGAGAAGTGGCATTGCGTGTTAATTTAACATAATTGTCAAATTCCTTTCAGTTGTGAGAAAACATGTGAATGACAGTGCTCTGCAGAAGGACGCCACATAGGATGTAGTGTAGTCCACGGGTAGCTTTAGACTACAACTCTGAACAGGTTGACATCCAGGTGTCATACAATAATGGACATCAGCCATGTGTGAGCCATGTGTTTTTACCAAACCAGCTTGCATGGCTAACTGCACACTGTAACTACAGTACACGCAGTAGAGTGCAGGTCTCCACTAGGCATAGTACCTATCTGCCCTTCTCTGTACACACAATGAGTGTATTAGAGGGACAGCTCAGCTTGGATGGTTTGGAGACAAAGCAAGAGAGGCAAGATTGAGATGGCATTAACTAGAGTAACAATGGCCATGTGTACTGTTTGCAGAGGATTTGGGAATAGTTGCAGTCACAACATTGTAAGATGGTGACAGATGTACTCTTAGGCCCCCTCGGTTCAGGGATGGTCGTTCCCTGTTCACATAGATGGCCTCTTTTACTCCCCGTTCAAACCAGCATTCCTCCCTATCAAGGATGTGCACATCCTCATCCTTGAACGAGTGTTTAGTTTCCCCAATGTACAAGTCACAGCAATCCTCCTGGTACTTAACAGCTACACTATATTACCCGATCCTTGGGGTGGACCAACTTCTGGTGCAGTGTGTTTTGGGGTTTGAAAGCAAGTGAGATGCTGTGTTTGGAAAATACACGCCTCAACTGTTCTGACACTCCCGCCACATACAGACTCACCACTGGTTTACATTTAGACATCAGAGCCTCTTTTCCACTTCCTCCATATACAAGGTGACCACTACAGGTGAGACTGGGGAACCCATAGCACACCCATGCCTCTGCCTCTGCTACTGCCCCCTGTATGTGAAGTATGTGGACTGAAGACACAGCTTCAGGAGCACACACACTTGTCAGTGTTAAGGGTGGTCCTATTGCTAAGGGTGGGGTCGTCCTGTAATTTCATACAGACTACCTCCTCCACTGCTTCATCAACAGGGACACACGTGAAAAGACTTAACATCATAAGAGACCATTGTTTCATCCCTCTCAATAATGATGTCCCTCACCTTATCCACAACATCCAGTGTTGTGAATGTGATGTTCATTACTGCCTACCAACGGCTTAAGAACAGATGCCAGAAACTTAAGAAATGTGGCCCATAACACCTTGAACATCTTTGACACAGCTGTGCCAGTTTGGGTGGTGATACCACTGTATTGTTTATAAGGCTGGGGATCCCTGCAGTCAGCTTAGACTGCAGAATCACTTAGATGATGAGGAAACATTTCTCCCACTATACTTAGTGTCCAGATGAACTGGTTCAACTTTCTGGAGTTTCCTTACCTGTATTATTTAGCATGCATCGATAACTTTCATTCATAAAATGATGATAAGAAAACATCTCAACTATGGGAAATGTTTTATTGTAGCTGCTGAGATGATTTCCAGCTGCGGTCTTGCTCTTGAAGTTGTAGTTTTACATTGGAGACTATGGAACTTCTGCATGGTGGTGAGGTGAAATATAAGATAAGTTAAGATAACCTTTATTCATCCCCGAAGGGAAATTCAGCTGTAGATAGTAGCAAAGAGGGTAAAAACAAGAGGGTGTACTAGCTGGGTAGTGAGCCATGGGCCAGAGCAGGGGGGGTACAAGCTGGGTAGTTAGCCCTGGGCCAGAGCAGTGGTGTACAAGCTGGGTAGTGAGCCATGGGCCAGATCAGGGGGGTACAAGCTGGGTAGTGAGCCGTGGGCCAGAGCAGGGGGTGTACAAGCTGGGTAGTGAGCCGTGGGCCAGATTAGGGGGGTACAAGCTGGGTAGTGAGCCGTGGGCCAGAGCAGTGGGGTACAAGCTGGGTAGTGAACCGTGGACCAGATTAGGGGGTGTACAAGCTGGGTAGTGAGCCGTGGGCCAGATCAGGGGGGTACAAGCTGGGTAGTGAGCCGTGGGCCAGAGCAGTGGGGTACAAGCTGGGTAGTGAGCCGTGGGCCAGATCAGGGGGGTACAAGCTGGGTAGTGAGCCGTGGGCCAGAGCAGGGGGGTACAAGCTGGATAGGCCAAGAGATGAGAGACAAAACCATCAACAGGATTTATAGAGATGTATTTGTAAGCACTTAACCATTATTTGTAGAATAAAAGGATTTTAGCATACTGCTGCACTCCTCAGAGGCCAAGCCCATCAATCAGCAGAGAGCCTCCGGGAGATCAGGAGGAGGGGGAGGAGCTTCAGGGGGAGGCGGAAAGCGTGGTGGTCGTAAGGAGGAATCCCATTGGTCCAGCCGCCTGCAGAAGGTATAAACACTTTTCCATGCCAGTTCACTTTCCTGTGTTTGAGGTGTATTCACAAAGAAAATGACCCATCACAGATCTGTCTCATCAAGGGCACATTGGCACAGTTTAACACCAGAGTGAGCCGTCCTCTGATGTCCAGTCAGATTACAGGAAACACAGCCCAGTTATGTCGTTTACAGCTGATCTGGTTTTCAGGGAGGGATTTCATTGGTTGGTGTCTTATTGAATCTGAGAGGTTACTGTCTAACAAGCAGTCCTACCAAGTTCACATTTCAGATTGGTAGGAATTTGAGGCCTCTCTCAGATTTAGGCGTGATAGTCAATCTTTTGGGTCTACTAGGGTGAAGTGCCCTGGGATGATAAAGAGTTTCGTATGTACCTCCTGAGCGGGGTGGTGTTCTGGAGCGTCGTCACCTACTACTTCTTCTTCCGTGATGAAGGCAGAGAGGTCACCTGGAAAGACTTTGTCAACAACTATCTCTCCAAAGGAGTGGTGAGAACTCACTGTGACACACTAAATGCTGACATCTCCAGCTGCTATCTACTGGCTTTTCTATGAGCTTGCAGAACAGCCTTGTGGGTAGCGTGATTTTTTTCATACCCGTTTTCCGGGAACTCTGTCTCTGATTGGCTCGTACTCGTTGAGAGAGCGTTCACCTGGATTCCGGGAAGACCCGCCCCTACTCTATCTCTGATTGGCTAACCCTATCCCTAACCCCACCCTAACCCTCACCTTAACCAACCTAATCAACGGAGGCAACGAGTACTAGCCAATCAGAGGCAGAGTTTCCGGAAAACGGGTACGAAAAAAAATCACGCTTGTGGGTATTGAGCTTTTCTATGAGTTAGCAGAACAACCTGTGGGTATTGAAGTCGTCCTCCAAACACAGAGTCAGGTTTCAGTTTCCTGACATTCCTGTTGAATTAGCCTCAGTGAGAAAATAAAATCCCTGGCTGTCAGTGAACTCCTGTAGCACAACCTGACCAGACCTGGTAGGATGACATCACACAGATCGGATCCCTTGCAGAGTAACATGTTAGGTGTAAAACTGATTCTTGTTTTTCTTTTTTTCTTTTTGGAGAAGCAGTTTGCTGGCCAGTGTAAGACATGGAGGCTGTATAGTATAACAGAGAGAATAACTGTCTTGTCCATCTCCAGGTGGACAGGTTGGATGTCGTCAACAAGCGTTACGTCAAAGTTGTGTTTTCCGCTGGGAAGACTCCAGTAGAAGGGGTGAGTTTTGTCCTGTAGAAAGTCAAGAAAGTGAGACAGGCTGAGGGGAAGTAGTCCTGTTAACCCGGAGCCTCTTTCCTCTCTCAGCAGTACGTGTGGTTCAATATTGGCAGTGTGGATACGTTTGAGCGGAACCTGGAAACGGCCCAGTATGAGCTGGGCATCGAGGGGGAGAACAGAGTACCGGTGGTGTATTCCACAGAGAGTGATGGGTGAGCAGGACTGTTGACTGAAGCGTGTCAGACCACCCCATGTCCATGTCCACACCTCTAACATCAGTGTGTGATGAAACTCTCTGCTCTCCAGAACCTTCTTACTGAGCATGCTCCCCACGGTGCTGATCATTGGCTTCCTGCTTTTCATGCTGCGTCGAGGCCCTGCAGGCGCGGGCCGTCCGGGTCGTGGAATGGGGGGGCTTTTCAGTGTCAGCGAGACTACGGCAAAGGTCCTGAGGGATGAGATCGATGTCAAGTTCAAAGACGTGGCGGGCTGCGAGGAGGCAAAGCTGGAGATAATGGAATTTGTCAACTTCCTGAAGAACCCCAAACAGTACCAAGACCTGGGTGCCAAGATTCCCAAGGTAAAGCAGCACCTGAAAACTGACTTTGTTGTGTCTTTGCTGTTTATAGAGAATCCAGATGAATCACAGAAACCGTGATCCACCATCTGTACCAACTACTAACAGGTTAAAGGCCGTCTGCACAGACATTTTAGATAATGACCAGTTTTTTACAATATTCAATTCAATTCAATTTATTGTCATTAAAAACAATGTGCAGGCACATGTTAAAAATGAAATGAGGGCTGTGGCTTCACCAAACAGTGCAAGACAGACACACACAAACACAGCAAGCACAATATAAGATATACACACATGAAGACCACACACAGTATAAGATATACACACATGAAGACCAAACACAGTATAAGATATACACACATGAAGACCAAACACGGTATAAGATACACACACATGAAGACCACACACAGTATAAGATATACACACATGAAGACCACACACAGTATAAGATATACACACATGAAGACCACACACAGTATAAGATACACACACATGAAGACCAAACACAGTATAAGATACACACACATGAAGACCACACACAGTATAAGATATACACACATGAAGACCAAACACAGTATAAGATACACACACATGAAGACCAAACACAGTATAAGATATACACACATGAAGACCACACACAGTATAAGATACACACACATGAAGACCAAACACAGTATAAGATACACACACATGAAGACCACACACAGTATAAGATATACACACATGAAGACCAAACACAGTATAAGATACACACACATGAAGACCACACACAGTATAAGATATACACACATGAAGACCACACACAGTATAAGATACACACACATGAAGACCAAACACAGTATAAGATATACACACATGAAGACCAAACACAGTATAAGATATACACACATGAAGACCACACACAGTATAAGATACACACACATGAAGACCAAACACAGTATAAGATACACACACATGAAGACCAAACACAGTATAAGATACACACACATGAAGACCAAACACAGTATAAGATACACACACATGAAGACCAAACACAGTATAAGATACACACACATGAAGACCAAACACAGTATAAGATAAGATACACATGAAGACCAAACACAGTATAAGATATACACACATGAAGACCAAACACAGTATAAATATACACACATGAAGACCAAACACAGTATAAGATATACACACATGAAGACCAAACACAGTATAAGATATACACGCATGAAGACCAAACACAGTATAAGATATACACACATGAAGACCACACACAGTATAAGATATACACACATGAAGACCAAACACAGTATAAGATATACACACATGAAGACCAAACACAGTATAAGATACACACACATGAAGACCAAACACAGTATAAGATACACACACATGAAGACCAAACACAGTATAAGATACACACACATGAAGACCAAACACAGTATAAGATAAGATACACATGAAGACCAAACACAGTATAAGATACACACACATGAAGACCAAACACAGTATAAATATACACACATGAAGACCAAACACAGTATAAGATGCACACACATGAAGACCAAACACAGTATAAATATACACACATGAAGACCACACACAATATAAGATAAGATACACACATGAAGACCAAAAGCTAGAAATAAGTTAAAAGAGAGCTGGAGTATAAAATATTTAAAATATCTACAGACATTCAGTGGGTAGCCAGGTTCAGGTGGGCAACAGCTTGGGGAAAGAAGCTGTTTCTGAGCCTGGTAGTGGGGGCTCTGAGGCTCCTGTAGCGCCTCCCAGAGCACGGCAGGGGGGAGAAAAGTCCATGGTTGGGGTGGGTGGGATCTCTGCTGATGCTCAGGCCCCTTCGAAGGCAGCGTTTGTGATAAATGTCTTTTATGGCTGGGAGCTGGGTACCGGTGATCTGCTGGGCCGCCTTGATGACCCGCTGCAGAGCTTTCTGGTCTACTGAGGTGTAGTTGCCGTACCACACTGACATGCAGATGGTCAGGATGCTCTCTATGGTGCAGTGGTAGAAGTTGGGGAGAATTTTGGGGGATAGACGGGCGCTCCTCAGCCTCCTCGGGAAATGCAGGCGTTGTTGGGCCTTTTCACAAGGGCCTGGGTGTTTAATGTCCACGAAAGGTCCAATATAGTATGTACAGACTACTACGTATACTCACATAGTGAGGTCGGACGATCAGACTGACAGGCAGTTGTCGTGTGAATGTGTCAAAGCAGAGTGAACTGGTTCTATATCAGTCATCAGTCTTCTACCGCAGGTGTGGCTAAATGGCTCCTGTACAGCTGGAGTTATAAGTGATATGTGTATAATATTTCTAAAAGTCCTTCCCCTCTGGTATGTTACAGGGTGCCATCCTAACAGGTCCCCCTGGCACAGGGAAAACCCTGCTGGCCAAAGCCACAGCAGGCGAGGCCAATGTCCCCTTCATCACTGTCAATGGCTCTGAGTTCCTGGAGATGTTTGTGGGTGTCGGCCCTGCTAGGGTAATGACCTAGATGGACTCCTTTTAAACAGGAAACACTGTCTGTTGTCTTGCTGCTTGAGTCCACTATGATGAGCTACTGACCATATCTGATTATGATTTATTTAATTTTCATCACAAGAGAATCTTCAAGTGCAACACACCAAAGTCAGAAACGAGTAAAAACAGCAGGAAGTGCTCGGAGTGCTATATATAATGTTGGAGTGCTATATATATATGGCATAAAAAGATGTTAAATAAGAAATGCGGAGTAAGATAAAAAGAAATTAAAAAAGAACATAAGATGAAGAAATTTTGAAAAAGAAATGGTAAAAGCATCGAGGAATAAAATTGGAATTAATAGTGAATATACTACTATTGTCATAGTGTGGATGGTATAGCTTTGCTCTCTGTCTCCCCCTCTAGGTCAGAGACCTGTTTGTCATGGCTCGTAAAAATGCCCCCTGCATCCTCTTCATTGATGAGATCGATGCCGTGGGGAGGAAGAGGGGCAGAGGGAACTTCGGAGGTCAGAGCGAGCAGGAGAACACCCTCAACCAGCTGCTGGTGGAGATGGATGGTGGGTGGGGCTTGGGGAAGAAGTGGGTGGGGCTTAGAGGGGTAGTGGATGGAGTCAGAACACACTGTCGAGGAAGTCAGTCTTTGGTAGAGGCACTGTTGCTCTATGTGTGATGTCATGTTTAAAACAAACTTCAGTAGCACTTAACTTTACAGCTCGGTAATAGTGGGGTAACAGTTTGATAATAAAGAGGTAATAATTGCGTAATACCATGTAGTTACCAAAGTAATAACCAGGTATTAACAATGGATAGGTCTGGGTATTATTATTAGACTTACTATTAGGTATTATTATTAGACCAGGTATTAACAATGGGTATGTCTGGGTATTAACAATGGGTATGTCTGGGTATTATTATTAGACTTAAATTTATATAACAGGATAATAAGTGGCCAAAAACAAAGGGTAATAATGGGAAAACGCGTTTAAAGATAGCAACGAGGCAACATATTTGGTAATAGTACGGTAGTGTCCGCGGGGGTGTAGCTGTCTAAGCATCGGCTTTGTGTCAATGCAGTTGCCCACTGGGGACCGGGGTTCGCATCTCAGTCTCGTCAGATCCAACTATGGCCGGACTCGATCAAGCAGCAATAATTGGCAACCTTGTCTTCGGGAGGGGGGCGGAGTCGGCTTGTGTTCGTCACATGAATGCGTCTCTGTGTGTGTGGGGAAAAAGCAGTGGTTCGGCCTGGAGTCGCCCGACTCCTTCAAGACTGCCGGCTGGACAGATGCAGATGGCCAACGCATGCAGTATGAGGATGGGTGTTTGAACTAAAATAGAGATCGATTGGCCACTAAATTGGGAGAAAAAGGGAAAAATTAGAAAAAAAAAGTAGTACAGTAGTATTTTACTACATTTGAAACATTTCTTCCATTAACATTATCTGGTTTTAGGATTTTCATCCATTCATCAAAATGTCCAAGAATCTGCATTAATGGAACAATAGGCGGCCGTTGATTTTGGGCAGAACTTGGAAATATTTTCAAACCGAATTTGACACCGCCCTTCCCAATCAGAAAGCATCAGGATGCCTTCAAAGCCACGCCCTGAAAACACATGCACGCGCCGGACACACCGGCTGACTGAAGCGAAAGCGGTTCACCTGAGACGAGCATCATTCTGAGTGGAGCCGAATCAGCTGTACCAAATGATGTCACACACGCAAGAGAAAAGTAACTTTACTATCACGATGAACATAAACAACGTCTGATGAGGACTTGTCCGTGGTCGGAGCTATGCCCGTGCAACAGCATGGGCAGCCGTGTCACTGAGGGTTTGATAGACAGCTCGCTCATTCCAATCATTTGACTTGGTCGTCGTTTGATTGGATGTTGTTGTTTTAGCTCCAGCCCCCTACAGGAATGACAATTTTTTTTTCATTTCAGTGTCAAACGTCTTGTTTTTTTGAGTACTATCGATTACTGTCGAGATATAATAAGAAATATAGAATTTTGCCAAAAATTGGCGGTCGCCTATAGCTCCTTCAAGTCATTACTTTGGTGTTGCACCACCTCCAAACAAATGCCAGACTGAGCCTGTATGTAAAAAACGTGTATTCGGGGAAAAGTGGCTGCAAGAAGTAGTCTGGCTCCAAACATGATGACCACACAGAGATGTGGTGCAAAATATGCCGTGAAAATCCCAATCTCACGGATAAAGCAGCACCTTTTATATAGCGACAAGACATTCAGTCATCCAGCTTCTGAAAAGCACGAGAAGAGTAAAGAGCACGTGAACACAGTTCAAAGTATTGATAACAGCTGCAGCAGGATCAGAAATCCACTCGCCCTCCTGACACGTGGCAGGACAAACTGAATGAAGAACAGCGTCAAGCACTGTGTCATCTTTTCCTGTCGGCCTTTCACAAAGCCAAACATCCACGCCCGATGCCTTCATATGAGGAGGATACTGAGCTTTTCAAGAGGCTTGGAGTTCATGTCGGGGTGCATATCATTCACGAGAAGGGGGACCCGCATCATGCAAGCATCACACAATCAGTTTAGAACTGAGTAAAAACCTGAAGGCAGCTGAATTCTTGGGCGTGCTCTTTGATGGATCAGTAGACACAACACAAGTGGAGCAGGACATTGTGTACATTATGTCTGTGTCTCGCTACAGAGCGTTTACCTCAGATTTCCTTGGGTTAATTAATTTGGGTATGAACCGAACAGCACAGGACATAGTGAACGGACAAGGGCAGCTCTTCCATACTTGCAATTTAGGGGATCAGTAGAAGACGAAGTTGGTCTCGGTGTGTACAGATGGAGCAGCAGTCAACGTTGGAGTTTACAATGGGATCGTTCCCAAATTGTGTCAAATGGTGGCAATCGGGGATTCCCTTGTGCATATTTTGTGTACTGTCCACACCCTCGAGGACTGCACAAAGTCAGCTGATCGCATGGTACAATACTATGAGACATTTAATCGCTCCGTTGTCAAGTTGCTGAGCTTTTATTTACAGAGAGGGGGCGCAAAAAGAACAGAACAACTAAAGAAGACATGATGAGAATGGCGTTGCCTTTATGAAACAAGGAAAGTTTCACAACATCAGATGGTCTGCATGGAGGCAAGAGACTCTGTTGAAAATATGGAGGCTGTTACCTGCCATTCAAATTCAAGGGTCTACAGTGATGACAGTGACCTAAAACATATCTGCACAGAGCGTTGTCAGTGTTTCCTAGCCAGCATGCCGGACCCTGGAAACATGTTCCAGTTCACCTCCCTCAGTTTCCAGCAGTGTTTCCTAGCCAACATGCCGGACCCTGGAAACATGTTGCAGTTCACCTCCCTCAGGTTCCAGCAGTGTTTCCTAGCCAACATGCCGGACCCTGGAAATATGTTCCAGTTCACCTCCCTCAGGTTCCAGCAGTGTTTCCTAGCCAGCATGCCGGACCCTGGAAACGTGTTGCAGTTCACCTCCCTCAGGTTCCAGCAGTGTTTCCTAGCCAGCATGCCGGACCCTGGAAACATGTTCCAGTTCACCTCCCTCAGGTTCCAGCAGTGTTTCCTTGCCAACATGCCGGACCCTGGAAACATGTTGCAGTTCACCTCCCTCAGGTTCCAGCAGTGTTTCCTAGCCAACATGCTGGACCCTGGAAACATGTTGCAGTTAACCTCCCTCAGGTTCCAGCAGTCTTTCCAACATGCCGGACCCTGGAAACATGTTCCAGTTCACCTCCCTCAGGTTCCAGCAGTGTTTCCTAGCCAGCATGCCGGACCCTGGAAACGTGTTGCAGTTCACCTCCCTCAGGTTCCAGCAGTGTTTCCTAGCCAGCATGCCGGACCCTGGAAACATGTTCCAGTTCACCTCCCTCAGGTTCCAGCAGTGTTTCCTTGCCAACATGCCGGACCCTGGAAACATGTTGCAGTTCACCTCCCTCAGGTTCCAGCAGTGTTTCCTAGCCAACATGCTGGACCCTGGAAACATGTTGCAGTTAACCTCCCTCAGGTTCCAGCAGTCTTTCCAACATGCCGGACCCTGGAAACATGTTCCAGTTCACCTCCCTCAGGTTCCAGCAGTGTTTCCTAGCCAACATGCCGGACCCTGGAAACATGTTCCAGTTCACCTCCCTCAGGTTCCAGCAGTGTTTCCTAGCCAACATGCCGGACCCTGGAAACATGTTGCAGTTCACCTCCCTCAGGTTCCAGCAGTGTTTCCTAGCCAACATGCCGGACTCTGGAACCATGTTGCAGTTCACCTCCCTCAGGTTCCAGCAGTGTTTCCTAGCCAACATGCCGGACCCTGGAAACATGTTCCAGTTCACCTCCCTCAGGTTCCAGCAGTGTTTCCTAGCCAACATGCCGGACCCTGGAAACATGTTCCAGTTCCCCTCCCTCAGGTTCCAGCAAGATAAACTGACGATCGGTGAATGCAGAGATGAGCTCATGGTAGCAGCTGGACAGCTGACACACCACTGGACTGTGAAGCAAGCACAGTGGAGAGACTGTTTCACATGCTGGTGCTGACAGGGACAAGACTGATGTATTGAGAGGTCTAATTCATGAGTTTGAAAGCAGATGTGAATCCCTTAAATCATCTGATCAAGTTTTAATTTTTGATCCTTCAAGTTGGGCTCAAGAAATGCAAGACCTCCACAGTTTTGGCAATACAACACTTATTAACATCCTCCAGAAACATGAGGCCAGCATGTCTGTTGACAGAGACTCCACTGTAAGAGAATGGATGTGTTTAAAGCAGGCAGTTCAACGTGTGGCAGCCTCCTCTGTATATGACTTGGTCAACGCAGTGAAGATAAGTAATCCAGATAGTTGCTCCAACATTCATAAAGTCCTTCTGTTGTCCCTGACACTGCCCTTGAGCAGTGCTGCATGTCAGAGGGGATTTTCACATCTCAATGTAATAAAAAGAAAGTACAGATCCCGCCTGTCAGACTGTCGCCTCTCATCCCTGATGCACATCCACTTGTCTAAGATGACAACAGAGACTTCTGACCCAAAGCCAGCTGTTGACTTATGGATGCAAACAGCTAATCCAGACTCAACCAGGGAGATGAAGTAGGCCTACATCTTCATCTGCCATGTTGGAAAGAGAGGGAGACAGTGAGGAGAGCAGTCAGGGGGGTAGTGATGACGATAGCTTGTAGGATAACCATGCCACGTAAAGACCAAGCAACACCTCCAGCTGCTCCATTGAGAACCAGACCAAGAAAGTTATGTGCACCCCTGGTCATAATATTGTGAAAACATCAGTATATATTACCATATTATTATCAGGTCACCACCCCGTTAATGTCACCATGTCACCATTTTTTAATCCAAATATTGCAGTTATACAACCATTTTGTTGTTAGCAGGCTACCATATTGTTATCAAACGATCACTATTCTACTACTACTACTTTTGGCTGCTCCCGTTAGGGGTCGCCACAGCAGATTATCCTTTTCTATTTCTTCCTGCGTCTTCCTGCGTCTTCCTCTGTCACACCAGCCACCTGCATGTCCTCCCTCACCACATCCATAAACCTCCTCTTTGGCCTTCCTCTTTTCCTCTTTCATGGCAGCTGCATATTCAGTATCCTTCTCCCAATATACCCAGCATCTCTCCTCCACACATGTCCACACCATCTCAATCTTGCCTCTTTTGCTTTGTCTCCAAACCGTCCATCTTCCTAATCCTGTCCTTCTTCGTTACTCCCAATGAAAATCTTATCATCTTCAACTCTGCCACCTCCAGCTCCTCCTCCTGTTTTTTCATCAGACTTCGTTTTGCCCAGTTAGGCTGGAGATATACCTGAAGTTCACTACGTGGTTGTGTGTGCATGACGGCTGCCTCGCGTGTCCTGTGTCTGTTTGCAGTGTTGGTTGTGCACTTCCTAGGAAATTAACGCTACGCTTTCATAAGATGCAATATGCGCATGAACTGTAGGGGCAGTATGGGGATGTGACCAAGTCTGCAATTACCCGCATCTGTGTGATGTGTCTTTGGGCCCAGACACACCAAACCGACATCAGAGACCTAGCGGCGACGAAGGCCGACTGTTGCGTTGCCTCACGTCGCCTGCGTCTGGGCCAAAAAGTAGACCTTCAACACACCGCAAAGACTACAGCCGACGGCCAACTGGCATGTGTACGTTCTGCGCCTGCGCGAGAGGCAATAACTCTCCATACCAGCAGGTGGCAGTAGTCTGTATTCATCATTCAAAATTTGAAACCGGAAGACCCAGGACTGCGGACATACAAACCTTAAACAAAGCAGAGTTTGCTTACCGTTTTCACTCAACTGTCACTCGCTATAGATGGTGTGGTAACGTCTCCTGAACCATGCTGGGCAGCTGGTCTTCACACTCTTCATTCCAGATCGCCATGTCGTTGTGAAAATGTTAGCTTGTTGAAATGTTCAGGTGAGATGAAGACGAGTAATGAGAAGAGCCTTCTGTGTGTGGCCTCTTGACTTTGTCGTTTGCTTGCTTTCGTAACTTCCGTTTTTCTCCTCGTGCACTGATTCGCTAAACTGAACAGCCAATCAGGGTGATCTCTCTCACCAACTGGCTCCGCTGCCGATTCAACATCCTGAATTGGCCGAAAAGCTGCCGACAGGTCTGGCTAGTGCTGACGGTGTGGGACACACCACAAAAACGAGGGCCACAGACGCTGACCGACGGCCTACCGTGGCCTGGTGTGTCACGGCCTGTTGCCGCTGCACAGTGGCAGATATGCTTGTCAGAACAGGTGGTGTGAAGTCAGCACTACTCTAAGAGCTGACATGGAAACCTGCAAAAACAAGTGGAAGCAAGTCTATTTTTGCATGTTTCTCTCATGGATCTAAATACTATTACTAATACTATTACTACTATTACTAAATGCTTTTTTCTTTTTCTTTTTTTGTCTGAATTATGTTACACTGCATTGAAGAAGATTAATTCCCTGAAAAACTCATGTTGTGTTTTCAAAATCTGTTGTTTGAAAAAAAAGCCCGAGACAGTTACATCCGTGTATGGCGAGAAATGTTGGAAAACGGAGGGGGCGACAACGCCGACAGCGTGTTTTGTGTATTTATATCCTTAGTTGTCTGCTGTGCTCTTTGGTGGATCTTCCAGTAACACGGGTCATACACAGACTGGGACATACACAGACAGCAGCTGTGTGAACCAGTCTGTTCACTGCGCAGGCGGCTGTCTACACCAACGCCAACCATGATGTACTAACATGCATGATGCACTAACATGATGATACACTAACATGCATGATGCACTAACGTGCGATGTACAAACATGCCTGATACACTAACATGCATGATGCACTAACATGCATGATATGATGACATGATACACTAACATGATGATACATTAACATGTATGGTGTACTAACATGCATGATGCACTAACATGATGATACACTAACATGCATGATGCACTAACGTGCGATGTACGAACATGCCTGATACACTAACATGCATGATGCACTAACATGCATGATGTACTAGTATGCATGATGTACTAACACGCATGATGCACTAACATGCATGATATGATGACATGATACACTAACATGCATGACATGATGCACTAACATGCATGTTGTACTAGTATGCATGATGTACTAACACACATGATACACTAACATGCATGATATGATGACATGATGCACTAACATGCATGTGTAGCTTGACCGACTTCCACAACCAAGAACAGAGAAATTGGGATTACAACACACACAGAGGAAGTGTGACTTCATCCTCTGCTCAGGAGGCCATTACTCCACTATCTCCTTACATAGCAAATAGTTGTTTGCTGCTGTATTAATGTTCCAAATCTCATATAAAGCACCTTTCAGGGCTTGAAGGTGATTGAAGTCCTTGGTTGACTAAATCTTTTTGCAGACTGGTTCCTCTTCATTCTAGACAGAGAATGATGAGCCTGAGATAATGTTTCCAGGTTTCCTCTTTGAAAGATGGTAGCTGAACTCATTGTTTCTATCTACAGGTTTCAACACAGCGACCAATGTGGTTGTGCTGGCTGGTACCAACAGAGCTGATATCCTGGACCCAGCGCTGATGAGGCCTGGTCGCTTTGATAGGCAGATCTACATCGGTAAGAAGTGCTGGTTTATTTGGCTCATGACAGGAGAGTCTTTTTTTGTGGATGGTATAATGGTTTATAAATTTGTGTACCTTCAGGTCCTCCTGACATCAAAGGCAGGGCTTCCATATTCAAAGTCCATCTAAGACCTCTGAAGCTGGAACCAGATCTGGACAAAGATGCTCTGGCCAAAAATATGGCCGCTCTCACACCCGGTTTCTCAGGTAAACCTCCAGCAAAATTGGTTTTTCGTGTTAGCCCCAGCAGCGTTTGTGGCGACATCATGCTATGGTTGTGTGTGTTGGTCACCAGGTGCAGACATTGCTAACGTGTGTAATGAGGCAGCACTGATCGCAGCCCGCCACCTGTCTGATGCCATCAACCAGAAACACTTTGAGCAGGCCATAGAGAGAGTCATCGGTGGTGAGTCATCCTGACACAGTCCGTTAAGTTAGTCTGGCGCCATCTGTCCAAGACCTCTCATCCCACTAACAAGACACAGGGAGACTGTTGGTGGAAAACTTGTTGAAAACACTTCTAATATGAATATTGTTTTCTGCTAATTGCTGACTGACTTGGACGCAGCTTTAGGCAATAGGATCTGCAAAACGAGTAAATTTAATGATGGCTTGTGAGCTGTCTCAGAGAAATGCTGATCAATAAAGTTTATATCTTTAAAGAGAACATCTGACAGCTCCAACAGGAAACTCTGAATCTAAAATCCAGTCTCAGTGAAGTCAGCGATCATACAGAATGACTCTCTCAGACCTGATAACAAAACCAAAATGGCAGATGTTTGATGGTTTGTGATTGGTTTGATTGCAGGTTTGGAAAAAAAGACGCAGGTCCTTCAGCCAGAGGAGAAGAAAACGGTGGCGTACCACGAGGCGGGGCATGCTGTGGCCGGCTGGTTTCTGGAACACGCCGACCCTCTGCTAAAGGTTGTTCCCTGCTGAACCAGACTTCCTCTTGTCTAGTGCAGATAAAGCTTTCACAGGGTGTCTGCCATTTGGTGGGCACGTCTATCTAAAGCCCCCTGCTGGGCTATAAGCCCAAACATGTTAGGCAGTGGTTCTCAATCAGGTACTCAGGCACCACCTATTGCTAGTTTTCTATTCTGTCGGGTAGTTCATTACATTCACAGAGTTCCCACACATCCTGCAATACCTGGAAATTTCTATACTAGTTTTCCAGGCATGGAAAATACCTGGAAAACTTATCAAATTGATCAAATGTCCAGGAAATATTGAGGTCATGGGAAGTTGTAATGTTGGGTTTTAAAATAATATTTTTACATCCTGAGATGATGTAATTTAGTATGATTTTTGGCTGACATTTGATGTTTGTCTGCATATGTTTCAAGATTTGACATCACTGTGCAGTTGGGCAGTGTGTTCAGTCACACAGTCCATTTAGAGACTGATGACACGTCCACTGATGGTTAAAAATGAATAAAATGACCTTCTGTCAGAAACGCCTGGCATGGATATCCCAAGACGAAGTCATGGAAAATGTCCTTAATGTCCTGGAAAATGATCACCTAAAAAAAAGGATTCAAAAGGTTTATTTGTCACATACTTCACGTAAAAGTACAATGAGCAGTGAAAAGCCTTTTTTCTAACTCTGAAATTGAGCAACAAGAAGTAGAGCAACACTGACCCTGAGAGCAGGATAAGCGGTTCGGATAATGGACGGATGGATGGATATACAGTGCATCCGGAAAGTATTCACACCCCTTCACTTTCCGCACATTTTGTTATGTTACAGCCTTATTCCAAAATGGGTTAAATTCCTTTTTTTTCTCATTAATCTACACACAATACCCCATAATGACAAAGTGAAAAAGGCTTTGTAGAAATTTTTGCAAATTTATTAAAAATAAAAAACTGAAATATTGCATGTACATAAACATTCACACCCTTTGCTATGACACTCAAAATTGAGCTCAGGTTCATCCTGTTTCCACTGATCATCCTTGAGATGTTTCTACATCTTGATTGGAGTCCACCTGTAGTAAATTCAATTGATCGGACATGATTTGGAAAGGCACACACCTGTCTATATAAGGTCCCACTGTTGACAGTGCATGTCAGAGCAGAAACCAAGCCAGGAAGTCAAAGGAATTGTCTGTGGACCTCCAAGACAGGATTGTATCGAGGCACAGATCTGGGGAAGAGTACAAAAAAATTTCTACAGCTTTGAAGGTCCCGAAGAGCACAGTGGTCTCCATCAGTCGTAAATGGAAGAAGTTTGGATCCACCAGGACTCTTCCTAGAGCTGGCCGCCCAGCCAAACTAAGCAATCGAGGGAGAAGGGCCTTGGTCAGGGAGGTGACCAAGAACCCCATGGTCACTCTGACAGAGCTCCAGCGTTCCTCTGTGGAGATGGGAGAACCTTACAGAAGGACAACCATCTCTGCAGCACTCCACCAATCAGGCCTTTATGGTAGAGTGGCCAGACGGAAGCCTCTGCTCAGTAAAAGGCACATGACAGGCCGCTTGGAGTTTGCCAGAAAGCACCTAAAGGACTCTCAGACCATGAGAAACAAGATTCTCTGGTCTGATGAAACCAAGATTGAACTCTTTGGCCTGAATGCCAAACGTCACATCTGGAGGAAACCAGGCACCTCTCATTACCTTGCTAATACCATCCCTACAGTGAAGCATGGTGGTGGCAGCATCATGCTGTGGGGATGTTCTTCAGCGGCAGGAACTGGGTGACTAGTCAGGATCGAGGGAAAGATGAATGAAGCAAAGTACAGAGAGATCCTTGATGAAAACCAGCTCCGGGGTGCTCAGGACCTCAGACTGGGGCGAAGGTTTACCTTTCAACACGACAACGACCCTAAGCACACAGCCAAGACAACGAAGGAGTGGCTTCGGGACAAGTCTGTGAATGTCCTTGAGTGGCCCAGCCAGAGCCCAGACTTGAACCCCATTGAACATCTCTGGAAAGACCTGAAAATAGCTGTGCAGCGACGCTCCCCATCTAACCTTACAGAGCTCGAGAGGATCTGCAGAGAAGAATGGGAGAAATACCCCAAATATAGGTGTGCCAAGCTTGTAGCTTCGCACCCAAGAAGACTTGAGGCTGTAATCACTGCCAAGGGTGCCTCAACCAAGTACTGAGTAAAGGGTGTGAATACTTGTGTGCATGCAATATTTCAGTTTTTTATTTTTAATAAATTTGCAAAAATGTCTACAAAACCTTTTTCGCTTTGTCATTATGGGGTATTGTATGTAGATTGATGAGAGAAAAAAGGAATTTAATCCATTTTGGAATAAGGCTGTAACATAACAACATGTGGGGAAAGTGAATGGGTGTGAATACTTTCCGGATGCACTGTATATCTATATATATATACACTACCGTTCAAAAGTTTGGGATCACCCAAACAATTTTGTGTTTTCCATGAAAAGTCACACTTATTCACCACCATATTTTGTGAAATGAATAGAAAATAGAGTCAAGACATTGACAAGGTTAGAAATAATGATTTGTATTTGAAATAAGATTTTTTTACATCAAACTTTGCTTTCGTCAAAGAATCCTCCATTTGCAGCAATTACAGCATTGCAGACCTTTGGCATTCTAGCTGTTAATTTGTTGAGGTAATCTGGAGAAATTGCACCCCACGCTTCCAGAAGCAGCTCCCACAAGTTGGATTGGTTGGATGGGCACTTCTTGCGTACCATACGGTCAAGCTGCTCCCACAACAGCTCAATGGGGTTCAGATCTGGTGACTGCGCTGGCCACTCCATTACCGATAGAATACCAGCTGCCTGCTTCTGCTCTAAATAGTTCTTGCACAATTTGGAGGTGTGTTTAGGGTCATTTTCCTGTTGTAGGATGAAATTGGCTCCAATCAAGCGCTGTCCACTGGGTATGGCATGGCGTTGCAAAATGGAGTGATAGCCTTCCTTATTCAGAATCCCTTTTACCCTGTACAAATCTCCCACCTTACCAGCACCAAAGCAACCCCAGACCATCACATTACCTCCACCATGCTTAACAGATGGCGTCAGGCATTCTTCCAGCATCTTTTCATTTGTTCTGCGTCTCACAAACGTTCTTCTTTGTGATCCAAACACCTCAAACTTGGATTCATCCGTCCACAACACTTTTTTCCAGTCTTCCTCTGTCCAATGTCTGTGTTCTTTTGCCCATCTTAATCTTTTTCTTTTATTGGTCAGTCTCAGATATGGCTTTTTCTTTGCCACTCTGCCCTGAAGCCCAGAATCCCGCAGCCGCCTCTTCACTGTAGATGTTGACACTGGTGTTTTGCGGGTACTATTTAATGAAGATGCCAGTTGGGGACCTGTGAGGCGTATGTTTCTCAAACTAGAGACTCTAATGTACTTATCTTCTTGCTCAGTTGTGCAACGCGGCCTCCCACTTCTTTTTCTACTCTGGTTAGAGCCTGTTTGTGCTGTCCTCTGAAGGGAGTAGTACACACCGGTGTAGGAAATCTTCAATTTCTTAGCAATTTCTCGCATGGAATAGCCTTCATTTCTAAGAACAAGAATAGACTGTCGAGTTTCAGATGAAAGTTCTCTTTTTCTGGCCATTTTGAGCGTTTAATTGACCCCACAAATGTGATGCTCCAGAAACTCAATCTGCTCAAAGGAAGGTCAGTTTTGTAGCTTCTGTAACGAGCTAAACTGTTTTCAGATGTGTGAACATGATTGCACAAGGGTTTTCTAATCATCAATTAGCCTTCTGAGCCAATGAGCAAACACATTGTACCATTAGAACACTGGAGTGATAGTTGCTTGAAATGGGCCTCTATACACCTATGTAGATATTGCACCAAAAACCAGACATTTGCAGCTAGAATAGTCATTTACCACATTAGCAATGTATAGAGTGTATTTCTTTAAAGTTAAGACTAGTTTAAAGTTATCTTCATTGAAAAGTACAGTGCTTTTCCTTCAAAAATATGGACATTTCAATGTGATCCCAAACTTTTGAACGGTAGTGTATATATATATATATATATATCAACACGAATACAGGAAAAAAGATTTTAATGCATAGCAGTACAGTCCTGTTTCGTGCGTCTCGCACTCATCAGCTGCCAATGTTTTTCACAAAGATGCACAAAACAGGCCTGTACTACTATGCATTAAAATCTTTTTTTCCTGTATCCATGTTGATATTCCGCTCCTCATCAGTCGAGCACTCAACACCATTGACGGTTTCAGAAAAAAACTAACACACACAATCTGCAAAAGTCTATATGGAGGCGAGTCAGTGGCAAAGTGTCAGTGCTTACAGTTCTTAGTATGTATACACAGTTTCAGTTATATATATATTATTGTTATTAAGTGTTAAGAGCCCTTATGGCCTGGTGGTGGTGGGGGGGGGAGCTCTTAAGTCTCACTGTGTTTGGCCTTGTGGCTGAGGAGGCGTCTGCCCGACTAGAAAAGTAGAATCTCTGGTTCACCTGTTGAGTTATTCAGCCTCCAGTCAGGAGGTTTACACCTGGGACAACAGGTGACTGTGATGAAATACCTGTTGAGTTATTCAGCCTGCAGTCAGTAGGTTTTACACCTGGGACAACAGGTGAACGTGATGAAATACCTGTTGAGTTATTCAGCCTGCAGTCAGTAGGTTTTACACCTGGGACAACAGGGGAACATG
This sequence comes from Lampris incognitus, assembly GCF_029633865.1. Taxonomy (NCBI): domain Eukaryota; kingdom Metazoa; phylum Chordata; class Actinopteri; order Lampriformes; family Lampridae; genus Lampris; species Lampris incognitus. The sequence goes on from NC_079224.1 coordinate 50,323,566, forward strand.
ATGAAATACCTGTTGAGTGTTTCAGCCTGCAGTCAGTAGGTTTTACACCTGGGACAACAGGTGACTGTGATGAAATACCTGTTGAGTTATTCAGCCTGCAGTCAGTAGGTTTTACACCTGGGACAACAGGTGAACGTGATGAAATACCTGTTGAGTTATTCAGCCTGCAGTCAGTAGGTTTTACACCTGGGACAACAGGGGAACATGATGAAATACCTGTTGAGTGTTTCAGCCTGCAGTCAGTAGGTTTTACACCTGGGACAACAGGTGACTGTGATGAAATACCTGTTGAGTTATTCAGCCTGCAGTCAGTAGGTTTTACACCTGGGACAACAGGTGAACGTGATGGAATACCTGTTGAGTTATTCAGCCTGCAGTCAGGAGGTTTTACACCTGGGACAACAGGTGAACGTGATGAAATACCTGTTGAGTTATTCAGCCTGCAGTCAGGAGGTTTTACACCTGGGACAACAGGTGAACGTGATGAAATACCTGTTGAGTTATTCAGCCTGCAGTCAGTAGGTTTTACACCTGGGACAACAGGTGACTGTGATGAAATACCTGTTGAGTTATTCAGCCTGCAGTCAGGAGGTTTTACACCTGGGACAACAGGTGAATGTGATGAAATACCTGTTGAGTTATTCAGCCTGCAGTCAGTAGGTTTTACACCTGGGACAACAGGTGAACGTGATGAAATACCTGTTGAGTTATTCAGCCTGCAGTCAGGAGGTTTTACACCTGGGACAACAGGTGAACGTGATGGAATACCTGTTGAGTTATTTAGCCTGCAGTCAGGAGGTTTTACACCTGGGACAACAGGTGAACATGATGAAATACTTTTTGAGTTATTTAGCCTGCAGTCAGGAGGTTTTACACCTGGGACAACAGGTGACTGTGATGAAATACCTGTTCAGTTATTCAGCCTGCAGCCAGGAGGTTTTACACCTGGGACAACAGGTGAACGTGATGGAATACCTGTTAAGTTATTCACTCTGCAGTCAGGAGGTTTTACACCTAGGACAACAGGTGAACGTGATGAAATACCTGTTGAGTTATTCAGCCTGCAGTCAGGAGGTTTTACACCTGGGACAACAGGTGAACGTGATGAAATACCTGTTGAGTTATTCAGCCTGCAGTCAGGAGGTTTTACACCTGGGGCAACAGGTGACTGTGATGAAATACCTGTTGAGTGTTTCAGCCTGCAGTCAGGAGGTTTTCCACCTGGGACAGCAGGTGAACATGATGAAATACCTGTTGAGTTATTCAGCCTGCAGCCAGGAGGTTTTACACCTGGGACAACAGGTGAACATGATGAAATACCTGTTGAGTTATTCAGCCTGCAGCCAGGAGGTTTTACACCTGGGACAACAGGTGAACATGATGAAATACCTGTTGAGTTATTCAGCCTTCAGTCAGGAGGTTTTACACCTGGGGCAACAGGTGAATGTGATGAAATACCTGTTGAGTTCTTCAGCCTGCAGTCAGGAGGTTTTACACCTGGGACAACAGGTGAATGTGATGAAATACCTGTTGAGTTATTCAGCCTGCAGCCAGGAGGTTTTACACATGGGGCAACAGGTGAATGTGATGAAATACCTGTTGAGTTATTCAGCCTGCACTCAGGAGGTTTTACACCTGGGACAACAGGTGACTGTGATGAAATACCTGTTGAGTTATTCAGCCTGCAGCCAGGAGGTTTTACACATGGGGCAACAGGTGAATGTGATGAAATACCTGTTGAGTTATTCAGCCTGCACTCAGGTTTTACACCTGGGACAACAGGTGAACGTGATGAAATACCTGTTGAGTTATTCAGCCTGCAGTCAGGAGGTTTTACACTTGGGACAACAGGTGAACGTGATGAAATACCTGTTGAGTTATTCAGCCTGCAGTCAGGAGGTTTTACACTTGGGACAACAGGTGAACATGATGAAATACCTGTTGAGTTATTCAGCCTGCAGTCAGGAGGTTTTACACCTGGGACAACAGGTGAACATGATGAAATACCTGTTGGGTTATTCAGCCTCCAGTCAGGAGGTTTTACACCTGGGACAACAGGTGAATGTGATGAAATACCTGTTGAGTTATTCAGCCTGCAGTCAGGAGGTTTTACACCTGGGACAACAGGTGAATGTGATGAAATACCTGTTGAGTTCTTCAGCCTGCAGTCAGGAGGGTTTACACCTGGGACAACAGGTGACTGTGATGAAATACCTGTTGCTAGAATTGAAATCCATTATTATTTGTGGTACCTGAGGACATGATTGAGAACCACTGATATTATGAAACATCATGCCCTGGCACTGTTAGTGCCTCACTCTCTTGACTTACTTCCACAGGACCAAAAGGTATCCCATCATGCTTTGTGATCTCATGTGCCAGTTTTGTGTGTCTGGTCTGTGTGCAGGTGTCCATCATCCCCAGAGGGAAGGGCTTGGGTTATGCTCAGTATCTTCCTAAAGAGCAGTATCTGTACACCAAGGAGCAGCTACTCGACAGGATGTGCATGACATTGGGAGGCCGCGTGGCTGAGGAGATCTTCTTCAGACGGATCACCACCGGAGCTCAGGACGACCTGCGCAAAGTCACGCAGAGCGCCTATGCCCAGGTCTGCTTCCCCCAGGAGAACCCTGGAGGTCATTCATTCCCCTGTCGAGCTCCTCTTCCTGCTTTTGGTTTCGTTTTCCTGGCTGGACTGAATTTTTAGTCCATTCCACCACAAACTGATCCATGGCAGCTTCATTCAGAGTTCTCTCTTCTGGTCTGCTTTGTTGTTTTCTGTGTTGTGTTGTCCTTTAGGCCTTGTTCAGACTGCAGGCAAACGGATTTGCTTCTCAAATCAGATCTTTAAGACAAGACAGTCCGCATTGTTATTTACAAGGGATCCGATTGGATTTTTGTGTCCAGACATCACAGCTTGCTGTGGTAACGACATAGGCGTGAGTAACTACGTATGCTGGTTTATCAACGCGGAAGCATGAGAAATGGAGATCCATCATCTCGCCCTCCAAACAATTGACCTTTCGCAAAGTCCCGCCCCCCTTAGTTACTGCCCGTCAAGCATTTCAGAACTATCCAGGAAGTAGCCGGAAAAAACCAAAACATGAAGGAAGAAATCCGCGCATTGTGTGGGTAAAAGTAACAGTAATAATACATTAGCTGTATTAGCTATCAATAATAGCTAGTAGCAAGCTTAGCTTGGAGCAGGCAGGTATTTTTGTTGATTTTGGATGGATTAAGCTGGCCATGGGGTCTGCTACACTGCCAAATCTATTGCCGACATTGCGCTTCTTGCGTTCTGGGTTTCGGGAAGGGAAAGAGAATTACACCCCCTCCAAACTGTTCACATATCTAGTACCCGATTTGCAATCCCATAGGCACACCGTTCTGGGGCAGTACTTTGCGAAAAGTCAATTGCACTGTCAAGTTGCGGTGCAGAACTCCTCCGTTGCACCAGACAAAGTCAGCGACGGAGGAGTTTGGTATACATTGTAATGTTCCGTGTTGCAGTCATGGCGGCCTCCAGTTCCGTCACACTGGATTTGGATTTGTCTCCATTGTGTGTTGCATTGTGAGTGAGGCAAAAGACAGCTTGAAATCAAATTTGGGCAACCAGAGAGAGCACCCAGAGACATCTTTAGAAATCCAATTGGAATTGCGTTTTTAACCACCTCCAAATGTGATTTAGATCCGATTTGCAAAAATCCCATTTCATGTGTTTTGTTTTGGGGGTTTTTTTTGGTTGCTTTTGCTGTCCAGACTTTATAAAATCAATCTGGATATAATCTGGATATGCTTAAAAACGGATTTGGGCTGGCAGTCTGAACAAGGCCTTAGTAGTTTATTATGTCTTTTGTGTTATGCTTTAGTATTGACAGATCGATGTGTTTCCCTCAACAGATTGTCCAGTTTGGGATGAATGAAAAGGTTGGCCAGGTGTCATTTGACCTGCCCAGGCAAGGGGAGATGGTTCTGGAGAAGCCCTACAGCGAGGCCACTGCTCGCCTCATCGATACAGAGGTGCGCACACTTATCAGTGAGGCCTACCAGCGCACTCACAGCCTGCTGACCGACAAGAAGGCCGACGTCGAGAAGGTGAGAAACTGCTCTGGTTTTTCTGCTGGCTGTTCATGATGTACAAGACATCCGAGGCAGACCCTGTGACTCCTCATTAATTTAAACAACCATGTGGCCTCCTGTACCTTAGGTGGCACTGCATCTCCTGGAAAGGGAGGTTTTGGACAAGAAGGACATGGTGGAACTCCTTGGCGCACGGCCATTCGCTGAGAAATCGACCTATGAGGAATTTGTGGAGGGAACCGGGGGAGAGGAGGAGGACACCTCCCTGCCTGATGGCCTCAAAGACTGGAACAAGGAGCGCGGAAAAGACAAGGAGGAGAGCATGGAGGAGCAGGTGGCTCGCCAAATCTCTGGAGGAATCCCCTTCTAGACTCCTCCACCTGGCCAGTCAGAATGGAGCCTGGATGGACACGCCCACTCTGTACAATGGATGAAGCTGGTAGGCTGGTTCTGTTCCTCATGCTTCTCTGGGTCTTCCAGGCAGGATATTGTGGGCGGTGGGATTTAAAGCAACACTTAATGCTAATTGGACATATTTCCTCATCAGCCTTCAGTGTCGGCTGTCATGTGATCCGTTCTTTCGGCCAGTGGGAAATGAAGTTGCCTTCTAATCAAACATAGGTACAGTCAGGTGTATGTGAGAAAGCTGCTGTTCAGAAGTTCTGAAACATCACTAGAGCAGTTGGTTACACATCAGAAAGCAGGTTTAACAATTCAACACGTTTGTTTGAGATTTCTGTCAACAGCTTCTAGGCATGAATTAATGGAATCACAAGATGAGAAGGCAAACATGAAGGAGAAAAGAACCAGTTTCAGCCCCGAAGTCTCTAGGAGCTGTTAGAAAGAAGAGGTTGAACTTTGGGAATGTTTTCATATGAACGCGGGATGCCGGTCCATAGCGCCGCTGACATTCATCTGTGTAGAAGATGTCCAGATGTTCTTCCCAGCAGCCCACACCGCTGCCATAAGAATAACATGGAATTAAAATAAATGTGCTTAAAAAATATAAATTAGTCTATATCCTTCATGAGAGTGGTTTTATTGTTCAATATGCTCCTTCTTACACTCCAGTCATGTCCAGTGGGATTACTGTCAGTTCAGTTACATTTATAATCCTTCATTTTGTAAAAACAATAATAATAATTCAAAATCCTGAAGTACCCGAAATATGAAAGACTCTGTCACCAGTATAATGGAAATTATATTTTGAATTTACATTCAAACACTTTCAGTGTGCTGAGGCCAACCCTGGCTGACTACAGGTCAGAACCTCAAAACCCACAGGAAGTCCTGAAGAAAGCCTGCTGGTGAATGTTGAACACCTGGAACCATACCTGGCATACAAACTGTCACAATCAGACTCACTTCTTCTCAAAGGCAAAAAAACATCCAGGACCTGGTATGGTTCTCTGGGATTGGTGACTTTATTCGTCACTTATTGAACACATGCTGGTGTTCGTAGGCACTCATGTTCTCCTCTGCTGTCGATGGGAAGGACTACAAACTCTCCTCCACACTAACAGACTTCCCTGAAGTCTGTATTTCTGTTCGGTGAAGTCCACAGAGAAATCTGTGTCTCCATGAGACTGTCGGCAAAGTCAGTCTTCCCATCTCCTGCTGTCACTGCTAAGCTGTTGTAAACATGTAATATGAGCTGTAAGAAGTGTAAATGTGTTCAGGTGTTTAAAGTGATTAAAGACATAGCTGTTCAACACAACCGGCATCAGTATTTCATTCTGTATCATGTCTGTAACAACAATAATAATCTTTTTCTTCTTGCTGTTAGGGGGCGCCACAGCAGATCATCCATTTCCATCTCTTCCCGTCCTCTGCATCTGCCTCTGTCACACCAGCCACCTGCATGTCCTCCCTCACCACATCCATAAACCTCCTCTTTGGCCTTCCTCTTCCCCTCTTCCCTGGCAGCTCCATATTCAGCATCCTTCTCCCAATATAACCAGCATCTCTCCTCCACACATGTCCAAACCATCTCCATCTTGCCTCTCTTGCTTCCTAATCCTGTCCTTCATCACTCCCAATGAAAATCTTATCATCTTCAACTCTGCCACCTCCAGCTCCACCTCCTGTCTTTTCATCAGTGCCACTGTCTCCAAACCATATAACATAGCTGGTCTCACAACCTTCTTGTAAACCTTCCCTTTAACTCTTGCTGGGACCCTTCTGTCACAAATCACTCCTGACACTCTTCACCCACTCCACCCTGCCTGCACTCTCTTCTTCACCTCTTCTGCACTCCCCGTTACTTTGGACAGTTGACACGTACTTAAATTCATACACCTTCGTCACCTCTACTCCTTGCATCCTCAACAGGAATGAATGAGTGAGTGAGTGAATGCCTTTATTTGTCATTGCACAGCAGTACAATGAAATGAAGCGCAACTCCCCAGTGGTACAAACAAGGTTAAAATAAAATAAAATAAAAATATACAAATAGACACAATACAAATAGACACATTTGCAGCACAATCAACATACACTCACTGGCCACTTTATTAGGTACACCTTGCTAGTACCGGGTTGGACCCCCTTTTGCCTTCAGAACTGCCTTAATCCTTCGTGGCATAGATTCAACAAGGTACTGGAAACATTCTTCAGAGAGTTTGGTCCATATTGACATGATAGCATCACGCAGTTGCTGCAGATTTGTCAGCTGCACATCCATGATGCGAATCTCCCGGTCCACCACATCCCAAAGGTGCTCTATTGGATTGAGATCTGGTGATTGTGGAGGCCATTTGAGTACAGTGGACTCATTGTCATGTTCAAGAAACCAGTCTGAGATGATTCGAGCTTTATGACATGGCGCGTTATCCTGCTGGAAGTAGCCATCAGAAGATGGGAACACTGTGGTCATAAAGGGATGGACATGGTCAGCAACAATACTCAGGTAGGCTGTGGCGTTGACACGATGCTCAATTGGTACTAAGGGGCCCAAAGTGTGCCAAGAAAATATCCCCCACACCATTACACCACCACCACCAGCCTGAACCGTTGATACAAGGCAGGATGGATCCATGCTTTCATGTTGTTGACGCCAAATTCTGACCCTACCATCCGAATGTCGCAGCAGAAATCGAGACTCATCAGACCAGGCAACGTTTTTCCAATCTTCTATTGTCCAATTTTGGTGAGCCTGTGCGAATTGTAGCCTCAGTTTCCTGTTCTTAGCCGACAGGAGTGGCACCCGGTGTGGTCTTCTGCTGCTGTAGCCCATCTGCCTCAAGGTTCGACGTGTTGTGCGTTCAGAGATGCTCTTCTGCATACCTCGGTTGTAATGAGTGGTTATTTGAGTTACTGTTGCCTTTCTATCAGCTCGAACCAGTCTGGCCATTCTCCTCTGACCTCTGGCATCAACAAGGCATTTTCGCCCACAGAACTGCCGCTCACTGGATATTTTCTCTTTTTCGGACCATTCTCTGTAAACCCTAGAGATGGTTGTGCGTGAAAATCCCAGTAGATCAGCAGTTTCTGAAATACTCAGACCAGCCCGTCTGGCACCAACAACCATGCCACGTTCAAAGTCACTTAAATCACCTTCCCCATTCTGATGCTTGGTTTGAACTGCAGTAGATCGTCTTGACCATGTCTACATGCCTAAATGCATTGAGTTGCTGCCATGTGATTGGCTGATTAGAAATTTGCATTAACGAGCAGTTGGACGGGTGTGCCTAATAAAGTGGCCGGTCAGTGTATAATGCATGCATAAGTGTAAAAACAAGTGTATTGTTTATGACACTAGATAAATAGTCAGTCTGTATGTTGCACTAACCCGAGTCAGCATATTTTACTGCACGTGTCAAATGTACAGATGTTATCGCACAGTTTCAGGATATCGCAACCTCAGAGTTTGTTATATATGTCTGGACCACAAGTGCACAGCAGAGCTTTGAAACAGTGAAACAGTTGATTGTACACAGTCCCGCGCTGACCTTGTTTGACCCTGATCTGCCCACCATCGTAACCACTGACACTTCAGATTATGGGGTTGGGGCTGTGCTGACTCAAATACACCCAGACAACTCAGAGAGAACAGTGGCGTTCGCGTCACGCACGCTTTCATCAGCAGAGCGGAAGTACTCCATTGTGGAGAAAGAAGCTTTGGGGTGTGTCTGGGCTACAGAGAAATGGAGGACCTACCTGTGGGGCAGACGCTTCACATTACGTACAGACCACAGCCCCCTCACTACACTACTCTCCTTTAAGGGGCTGGACAGAGCTGGTATCCGAAAAGCTAGGTGGTCGGCTAGGTTGCTGTCGTTTAATTATGACATGCAGTACAGACCTGCCACAGAAAATCTCACAGCTGATTGTCTGTCCAGGCTCCCGTTGCTAACTGCTGATCAGGGACAGGAGGATGAGCTGGAGGTGGTGGCACTCATCGGCAGCTTCTCAGCTGTGTCTGCAGATGAATTCAAGGAGGCTTGTCAATCATGCCCTGTTCAGTCACAGCTGCGCGAGTTCATCACCACAAGATGGCCACACTCGGGTCTGGATCCAACACTGACACCCTACTACAGACTGAGAGCAGAACTGTCCATAGTGGATGGATGTGTCCTGTGGGGAGACCATCATCTACTGGTGCCACAGCAACTGCAGCCACAACTGATACGACTGGCTCATGAGACACATCAGGGCATCGTCAGAACGAAACAACGTCTCAGGGACCTCTACTGGTGGCCTGGGATGGATGCACAAGTTGAAGCCACAATCAAATCTTGCCTCACATGTCAGCAGCATGACAAGACAGCTGTTACACATACTATGCCTATGCAACTTGTTCCATTACCAGATGCTGCATGGGAAAAAGTAGCAATAGACATTGTAGGCCCTTTTGAGTCCACAGCCCCTGGTTGCCGTTTTGCTATTACCCTCATAGATTACTTTAGCAAGTGGCCTGAGGTTGCATTCACGTCCCAAGTTACTTCTGCATCAGTGATCCACTTCCTGTCTACAGTGTTCAGCAGGGAAGGAAACCCAAAAGAGTTAATCTCAGACAATGGTAGTCAACTGATTTCACAGGAAATTGAATCTTTTCTCAAGGACAGGGGAATTGCACTCAAACGCTCCTCACTCTACTACCCCCAGGCCAATGGGAAAATTGAGATATTTAATTTATGTCTGAAGGATAGTCTACTGACTGCGAAAATAGAAGCAAAGGAGTGGACGGCATCAACCAGAGACTTTCTACAGGTCTACAGGGCAACCAGGCACGCCATCACTCAATGCTCCCCTGCAAAGCTGTTACACGGACGTAAGATGCACACCAAACTCCATGTGACAGGCCTCCACAAACCAAAGCCTGTCACATCCCTACAGGCACAAAACACAGCACAAGTAGTGAAAGAGAAACAGAGGAAGATGAAGGAGTATGCAGATAAGAAGAGAAGGGTAAAAGCAGTGCACTTTCCTCCTGGGTCTTGGGTCAGAGTTAGGAGACCAGGTATACTACGCAAGAGACAGTGAAAGTACTCTCGCCCTCTTCAGGTACATGAGCAAAGAGGCCAGTACACTTACAGACTGTCTGATGGGCGCACCTGGAATGCATCCTATCTCACGTCAGCCCTACCCCTTCAGGGTCACGCGGACCCTGGGCAGGCCCTTCCTCCCGAGGGGCCTGACATAGACTGTAGCTGAGTCCAGCCTGACCCACTACATGCTCAGCCCCCTCTGTGAGAGGTCAGCGTCAGGAGGCCGCCCGCTTGGGCACAGGACTATGTTATGTGAGGACGGTAAACTAAAACGAGTAGCCTATTGTTGGTATGAAACTGTTATTTTGAGACTGTTATTTCTTATAGACCTAGTACTGTCTGTATGAAACTGTTATTTCAAAACTGTTATTTTTTAATGACCTAGTAGTGTCTGCATGAGACTGTTATTTCGAAACTTATTTGTTTTATGGTCAAGGTATTCTGTTGTTATTGTAAGACTGTTCATAGCGTATACAGTTCGGCATAAGCACCACAGTGATTGTATAGTTGGCGACGGAAATGTTATCTTTTGCAAAGAGGGTATGTGGTCTTGAGTTGATGCAGTTGGAGGACAGTAGGGGAAGCTAGAGGATAAGATAGGGTGTAAGTGACTGTAAGAGGGGAGAAGGAGTGTGACATGGGTTGTTCAAGTAAAGAAGCATATGCTAATGTGACCGGTGTACTTTTTCAGTTGCGTTGTGTAGGAAAGACAGGACAACTTCTCTCATGCATGGGATCTGTATTCTGTCGCCTGTCGCATATAAACAAAACAGGACAGGTTTCAGGAAACTTCAGATCAGCTCCTACTGTAGCCTGCGCAAGAATTGGGACCCACATTAGACATAAGACACATTAGGAATGGATAAAATAAATTACAGGGGCAGACAAAAATGAACACATACCTCTTTCTACATGTCCAGAGCGGGAAAGAGACAGAGGTCAGGGGGAACATACGTTTTGGGGCTACTAACAGGAAATGAGGTCACAACAGGGAGGGGCTACTATAAGCGTTTCCTGATGATAAAATAAAATAATGTTAGCAATGAAAATAATAATCATGTGGTGATACTTTGTGTAATTATATAAAAAGTTTTGGTTATGACGTTTTTAACCATGCTACATTCACCCCCTAGAATTACACAAAAATTGGAACATATCACAAATTGCAATCACCCAACAACACAGCACCCACAATAAAGTCAGCAATACCTGCCATCTACTAAGGTTAGGAGGGCCACAGACTGGCGAAGCGCCAAACCATATCTAAAACCACTCCACGGACAAAACAAGGTGCCTTTTACACCTCACCAAAATGGGCACAAAGGGGCGACGGCTCACAAAACGAAATCAACCAAATAAAAAAAAGGATTGGCAAATTCCACAGTGGACATTACATGAACCAAACAGCAATGTAGGCCTACATTACACTACCCATATAAACACATTAGGCCTAAAACAAAAAGGAGGCAGACTGTGGAGCAACAGTAAAGTGTGGACTGAACCATGGTTTCAATCAACCTATGAACTGGCCTCACTACCCTGCCATACCTAGAGCGAACACTATTCTCAGGGCTCTGAGGTAGGATGTCAGTAAGGGGAGGGGCATGGGGCAAGGGGACGGTGTGAGATGAGCAGCATCATCGGTGGGGAGGACATCTACTGCAGGGGAGGGGGCGCACTCAACAGGTAAGTGACTGACACTCTCCATCTCTGCATGGCTGGACTGATCACAGACCCAGGAAGCAGTGCGATCATGTTCACCTGGGTTCTGCCATGAGGATGAATCCGCCCCTGAATGCTCGGCCTCACTGTCAGGCTCTGACACTGCCGCTTCAGGATCAGGCATGTGCAGCGTAGAGGGGTCATGGGACACTGTGTCAACACCCTGGACAAGATCTCCCTCCATAACCAATGTGTTGTCGAGAGGGAGGAAGTTGACTGATAGGAGGAGGTTCCTGTGGACAACCCTCACACGACCATTGCGGTCCCTGATCCTGTAGATGTGGAACTGTGGCTTGGAAGCAACAACAGTGTGAACATCCGGCTCCCACTTGTCGGCTAGTTTCTGCTTGCCTCTTCCGCCTCTTTTCACCACTAGGACCCGGTCACCAACAAAAAGAGGTAAGCCCTTGGGGTCCGCGATGGTGTAGCGGTCTACGCATCGGTTTTGTGTCGACGCAGTTGCCCACTGGGGACCGGGGTTCACGCTTCGGTCTCGTCAGATCCGACTATGGCCGGACTCCATGAAGCAGCAATAATTGGCAACGCTGTCTTCTGGAGGGGGGGGAGTCGGCTTGTGTTCGTCACATGAATGCGTCTCTGTGTGTGTCAGAAAAAGCAGTGGTTCGGCCTGGATTCGCCTGGTGAGGCGAATCCTTTGAGACTGCCGGCAGGAGAGATACAGTTGGCGAACGCACGCAGTACAAGGGTGGGTGTTTGAACTAAAATAGGGATCGATTGGCCACTAAATTGGGAGAAAAAGGGAAAAATCAGAAATAAATTTATTAAAAAAAAAAAAGAGGTAAGCTCTTGACTCTTTTGTTGTACTGGTCTGACTGATTTTTTTGCTCCACAGACGAGTTCTTCTGGGCCAGCAACATGGCAGACTGCAGATCGGCAGCCAGAGACTTCACATATTCATTGTAGTCGCAGACTGACTCGTCACGCAGGACGTTCTTGAACAACAGATCGGCTGGCAGGTGCGGAACCCTCCCAAACATCAAATAGAGTGGGGCAAAGCCAGCCGTCTCGTGCTGCGTGCAGTTGTAGGCAAAAGTCATGATTTGGACCATCTGAGGCCACTTGTGCTTTGACTTTGGCGGGAAGGAATGCAACATGCTACCCAGAGTAAGATTGAAACGTTCAGTGCCCCCATTCCCTATGAGATGGTAAGGGGAGGTTCGGGACTTCCCAACGCCTGACAACTCCAGAAGCTCAGCAATCAGCTCGCTTTCAAAATTAGCCCCTTGGTCAGAATGAAGGCGCTGCGGGAAACCGTAGACACAAAAAAGTTTTCCCACAGCTTCTTGGCCACCCGCTTCGCAATATGGTCTTGACAGAGGAAGGCATGTGCTAACTTGGTAAAATGGCCAGTTATGACGAGAACATCCACAGACTTGCTGTTGTTGTCTTCAGCAGACCAAAAGTCGATACACACAAGTTCCAGTGGAGCCGAAGTTGTAATGCTCTCCAGCGGGGCCCTTGCTGCCGGCTCTGGAGTCTTGCTGAGCACGCATCTGGGACAGTTCCTGACATAGCTTCGCACATCCCTCTCCATATCGTACCAGAAAAAGCGCTGACGGACCAGCGACAATGTACGAAGCTGCCCCTGGTGACCAGCCAGGTCGTGAACGCCACCCAAGGCCTGCGATTTCAGGGAGTCTGGAAGAACGAACTGGAACCTCCTGTGTTTGGTCACTTGGTCCTTTGAGACTCTGTACAGGGTTCCATCCAACACGGTAAGTTTCTCCCATTGCTTCAGAATCCATAACACCATCATGCTCTCCTTATCCCGCTCATGCCTTGAAGGTCTCCGCTTCTTCTCAACGAAGTGTAGGACTCTCCTGATGGTAGGATCCTGTCTCTGGTGGCTCTGCAGGTCTGTGGATGAGAGTGAGGAGAACACATCTTGGCCAGGAGGAGCTAGCCCGCCAAGGTGACCAGCCAAGGAAGCCAAGGAAACTCCCAATCACCACAGGAGGAGAGGAGAGATGACACATCCTCTTCGGACAATGACACGCCACCAGTAGCACACAGAGAGTGGTTCTCGGCAGACTGAGCCAGACAGGTCACATGGAATGCATCTTGCACACAACTGTCGTCGATGCTGCACACTTGTTCCAGCAACTCTGAGTAGGGCTCTGACAGGAGACGCTGGCCCAGAGGTTTGACAAAGGGAGTCCTGCTGAGAGCATCAGCTACCACATTCAGTCTGCCTGGGACATGTTTGATCTCAAACGAGTATGGGGACAGTTTAGAGACCCAGCGCTGCTCACACGCATCCAACCTCAGCTTCCATCATGATGTATGTGAGCGGGTTGTTGTCAGTCCAGACGGTGAACTTGTGGCCCTTGAGCCAGTGGCTGAACTTGTCACACATGGCCCATTTCAAAGTGAGGAACTCGAGTCTGTGAGCAGGATACTTCGCTTGGCAGCGACTGAGGGCTTTACTGGCAAATGCGATGGGTCGGGCTTTGTCTTCGCCGGCAGGGACCTGGGACAACACTGCACCCAAACCATCCAGAGAGGCATCAGTGGAGAGGATGAATGGCCTGTTGAAATCTGGATGGGCCAGAATGACAGAGTGAAGCAGTGCAGACTTCAGGCCCTCAAAAGCCCTCTCACAAGCCGGATCCCAGTCCTGGGGAGTCAGTGTTCAGAACGTCCCCGCTCTCCTGCAGCCTCTAGAACCCTTCAGCTTGCGCTTCTGTCCTCCAGTCAAAGCAAAGAGAGGCTTTACCATCTTCGAACAACCAGGGATAAAATGCTGATAGTACAGTGCCATGCCAAGAAAACACCTAATCTTCTCCTGGGAGGGGGTGCAGCCATCAGTTTCCATCAGATCATCTTTCTTGAACCCGGAGATGACAGTGACCTTTTCCTGGTCAACAGAGACTCCACTGACATCAACCACATGACCTAGGAATCTCACAGACTTCCTCAAATAGTTACACTTCTTCTGTGAGAGCTTCAGGTTACTGGCTCTGAGTCTGGTAAAGACGACCTCCAGCCGCCCCAGTGCTTCTTCCTCCGACGGAGCAAACACCAGCAGGTCATCCAGGTAACAGAGGAGGCTGGAGAAGTTCAGGTCACCAAAAATGCTAAGCATCATGTGCATGAACGACGCCGGACTGTTGCACAGACCTTGGGGGAGCCGATTATATTCATACAGGCCGAGGGCTGTTGAAGGCTGTGAACTTCCTGTCAGACTCATGGAGCGGGATGTTGTAGAACCCTGAAGTCAGGTCCATGGTGCTGAACAGGGCGTTTTCTCCCAGGGCAGCGAGGCAGTCCGCCTGATAGGGCAACAGGTGAGCATCTTTGACAGTCTTGGCATTGAGACATCGAAAGTCGGTGCAGATCCTCAGGTCTCCATTCTTTTTCCAGACCATCACGAGGGGGGAGGCATACTCACTGATCGATTTACTGATAATGCCTTTCATCTCCATGTCTGACAGCACCTCTCTCAGCTGTTGATAGTGGCTGGGGGGGACACGGCGGTAAGGGAGGCGGAAGGGGCGGTCATCAGAGAGATGGATGCGGTGGACGAACCCCTTCGCTTCTCCACAATCCAGCTTATCCCTGGAGAAGACATCCTGGTAAGAGAGCACAAGTTCAGCCAACTTCCTCCTACAACTCTCAGTTACCTCACAGCCATCAACATCAATGTCTCCCAAGCCACAATCCTTCAGCAGCTGCACCGGGTCTCCAGCTGACTGTGGAGGCGAACTACGTGAGTCAGAGGCATCGATACCCGATCTGCACATCCCCTGAGTGATAGGTAAATCTTCCACAGCCAGGCAGGGGAAAATATCAGCTATCTTGGCGTTCTGGCGCAGTGTTATGGTTTTAGGTGTCGGGTTCAATACTTTGATAGGCACCCAGCGGTACCCCCACATGGGTGTCACAACTCGTCCCACCAAGATGTTTCTGGGCGTCGAACGTGCAGCAGTCGGCTCCACCATCACGGTGCTCCCAGTGAGATAGGAGACCCACTGGGCAGCTTCCCCCACACCACATACTCGCGCTGGGGAAGGAGTGTGACAGCCTCTCTCAGTTGCACAGTACCCACAACATCTGGCACCTCCGGGCCTGACCACTGAGAAATACAGCTCAGCAGCTGGAGAAACTGCTCACAATCAGGGTCAGTGTTGCTTGAGGAGATAAGCTTCCCGTACATGTCATCCCCCTTCATTTTCTGAATGATAGGTCTGAGAACATTGCTCGCTACAATAAACTCATCCTTTTGGTTCGGAACAACGAATGATGGAACAGTGAATTTAAAACCATAAACATCAATCTCCAACTCATAAATGCACTTTGGTCTAGTCATACCACCACCACAACCAACAAGGACAACATTGGGTGGCGCTGGCTGGGGACAGGGTAGAGCCCCAGAATCTCTAAGCTCACTCTCTGCAGCTTCACTGAGGGTACATGACATACTGCCCGAATCTAGCATACCTTTCAACACAACTTTGTCATCAATCTTAACAAGAGCATAAAACAACTCACTACTCTGCTCTACCCTCTGAGAGCCTGTCAGTATGCCTATCTCATCTCCAGGTGATGCACTACAGGTCTGTACATAACGTGAATGCAAGTCTTCTTCTTTACTGAGGGTTAAATCACTATTGCCCCTCTACCCCTCTCATCACACGGGCACTCTAGTTTAAATCTGCAGCGGGAGACTGTGCTGGCGTAACTGGGGGCTGGGGGCCCGTGGGGCATACATTCACAAAGTGCCCAGGCTGATGACAGTGGAGACAAAGTCTGTGAAACCTGCAGTGTGAATAGGTTGTGTGACTACTGTCACCACACACAGCATGGGGAACTGGACTGAGCGTGAGTGCGTTCTGGCATGCTGGAATAGCCTCCTGACCGGCGGGGTTGGATCTGGGGCCGGCGGGAGTTACTCTTAGACCGGTGAGAGTAGTTATGGGACTGGGTGGGAGCCTGGCCTGAGGTAGCTAGCGTTGCCGTACACAGAGACAGGACCTTGTCAAACAGGGCAGTAACCTGCTGAACGTTCACATCAGTAACAGGCACAGTGGGCATAGGAGGAGACTGAGCGGCCAACACAGGGAGTTGTTGAGACTGACTGGGAACAAGAGTATATGCAGTGGCAGATGCAGACTAAACCGGTGGAGAGGTTACCACGACAGGCTGGTGCTGTGTGCCACAGTGAGGGGCTGGCCCCATCCATTCGTGTGTGCAGACTGAGACGTTTGCATGTTGGGGATGGGCAGCTGTGCTCTTCAGACTCCTCACATGACCATCCAACCTCTCCTGGACTTCAGCTGCTGTCCACTGCTCCACGGGCTTGAACTGGAAATACAGTGCCAGTCTGGGGTCAGGGCAATGAGTGATAAACATCATGACTACCTCAGCACTCGGATCCTCAACACTCTTGTCTCGCCTGCGGAGGCTCTCATCAGCAACATCGATGGCTTTGTTCAGTCGGATCCAATAATCCATTGCACTCTCTGACACGTGTGGCACAGTCCCATAAAAGTCCTTCATAGGCATGCTGGAGTATGAGCTAGCTGAAATTGCACTTGAGGATGTCAAATATTGTGGTAGGAAGCTCAGCTGGACTGACTCCAGGATGATTACGGAATGACACTTTCACCACATCTCTAGCTTTACCACTCAGCCTGCTCATTATCAGGTCAGACCTCCCAGCATCTGAGCCGCAGGCCATCCTGCTCATGTATCTCCTCATCATATCTTCCCACTCATGAATGGAAAATGTCTCAGCCTCGTCACCTTTAAAAAGGGGAGGGGGCTTGGACTCTGACTGGACTACGACTTTAAGCTGTGTGGGATCGATAGTTACATTCTGGTTGTCTAGAGGCTGGGACTGAGACTGGGGGCTGCTGGCCAGTGCATGGCATGGAAGCTAGCAGCGATATTGTCACTAATCTGCTTAGCTAAAACAGTAATAACACTGCCCAGTGTTTCAGTCGTAACAACAACCTGGGGGGAAGTCTGCTGAGACAGGTGGGGGGCGTGTACGATAGGTGTTGAACTGGCAGAGGGGCCTGACACACTAAACAGTGACTCATCATTCCCCTGATCAAGGCCGCCCACAACAGGACACACGGACCTAGACCTAGCTCTCCCATACCCAACCGGCAATACTAACTGCCCTCTACCCACACTAGTGGGCTGTCCCCTTCCCGTACCATGAATGAACTGTCCCCTTCCCACACCATCAGTAACATCATGCCCATCAGAGAAAGAGCTAACGGGTGTATTGAAAATATCTCTGCTAGCATGTCTCAATTAGACTATAACAGTGCATAAACAAACACAATGAAACAAAAGCAAACGAATTCACAGCATCAAAACATCCAGCCTATGGCTTCAAATACCCTAACAAGATCACAGGAAATAGTTTACCTAAAACAAAACCAATTCTCTTCTACCCATAAATAAACATACACAGCTCTAGCCAGCACCATTTGCGGGAAAAAACTCAACAGAAAAAAATTCCCCCCCACACACACAGTCGTCACCATTCAGCACGGAGCTTAGCTAGCTGGCTAGCATCTGTAGCACTGTTAGCATAGCAGGCTAACCCTGATACCATGAATGGAGCGGGGCGGGCTGAAAGAAGACGGCGGCTGCAGCAGGTGGCGCCGCTTTCTCGGGTCGGACGGGTCATAGGGCAGCAGGTGGAGAGGCTTTCTCGGGTCGGACGGGTCATAGGGCAGCAGGTGGAGAGGCTTTCTCGGGTCGGACGGGTCATAGGGCAGCAGGTGGAGAGGCTTTCTCGGGTCGGACGGGTCATAGGGCAGCAGGTGTGGCCGGTGTACTGTTTCACTGCGTTGTGTAGGAAAGACAGGACAACTTCTCTCATGCGTGGGATCTGTATTCTGTCTGTCGCATATAAACAACACAGGACAGGTTTCAGAACACGTCAGACCAGCTCCTGCTGTAGCCTACGCCAGAACTGGGACCCACATTAGACATAAGACACATTAGGGATGGATAAAATACATTACAGGGGCAGACCAACATGAACACATGCCTCTTCCTACATCTCCAGAGCGGGGAAGAGGCAGAGGTCAGGGGGAACACACGTTTTGGGCTACTAACAGGAAATGAGGTCACAACAGGGAGGGGCTACTAACAGAAAATGGGGTCACAACAGGGAGGGGCTACTAACAGGAAATGAGGTCACAACGGGGAGGGACTACTAACAGGAAATTGGACCAGAACAGGGAGGGGCTACTATCAGGAAATGAGGCCACAACGGGGAGGGGCTACTAACAGGAAATGAGGTCACAACAGGAAGGGGCTACTATAAGCGTAGTAATAATAATAATAATCATGTGGTGATACTTTGTGTAATTATACAACACGTTTTGGTTATGACATTTTTAACTATGCTACACTAACAGACGTGTGTCTTCGAGTGGTCCCTTAGCAACACAACAAATACCACACCTCCTCTCTCGGCACCCTGTCATATGCCTTCTCTAAATCCACAAAGACACAATGTAAGTCCTTCTGGCCTTCTCTAGTATCCTTATCCATCAACATTCTCAAAGCAAACATCACATCTGTGGTGCTCTTTCATGGCATGAAACCATACTGCTGCTCGCTGATCATCACCTCTCCTCCTCTTAACCTAGCTTCTATTACTCTCTCCCATATCTTCATGCTGTGGCTGATCATCACCTGTCCTCCTCTTAACCTAGCTTCTATTGCTCTCTCCCATATCTTCATGCTGTGGCTGATCACCACCTCTCCTCCTCTTAACGTAGCTTCTATTACTCTTTCCCATATCTTCATGCTGTGGCTGATCACCACCTCTCCTCCTCTTAACGTAGCTTCTATTGCTCTCTCCCATGTCTTCATGCTGTGGCTGATCATCACCTGTCCTCCTCTTAACCTAGCTTCTATTACTCTCTCCCATATCTTCATGCTGTGGCTGATCATCACCTGTCCTCCTCTTAACGTAGCTTCTATTACTCTTTCCCATATCTTCATGCTGTGGCTGATCATCACCTCTCCTCTTAACGTAGCTTCTATTACTCTTTCCCATATCTTCATGCTGATGCTGATCATCACCTCTCCTCCTCTTAACCTAGCTTCTATTACTCTCTCCCATGTCTTCATGCTGTGGCTGATCATCACCTCTCCTCCTCTTAACCTAGCTTCTATTACTCTCTCCCATGTCTTCATGCTGCTGCTGATCACCACCTCTCCTCCTCTTAACCTAGTTTCTATCACTCTCTCCCATATCTTCATGCTGCTGCTGATCACCACCTCTCCTCCTCTTAACCTAGTTTCTATCACTCTCTCCCATATCTTCATGCTGTGGCTGATCATCACCTCTCCTCCTCTTAACCTAGCTTCTACTACTCTCTCCCATGTCTTCATGCTACTGCTGATCACCACCTCTCCTCCTCTTAACCTAGTTTCTATCACTCTCTCCCATATCTTCATGCTGTGGCTGATCATCACCTCTCCTCCTCTTAACCTAGTTTCTATTACTCTCTCCCATGTCTTCATGCTGTGGCTGATCATCACCTCTCCTCCTCTTAACCTAGCTTCTATTACTCTCTCCCATGTCTTCATGCTGTGGCTGATCATCACCTCTCCTCCTCTTAACCTAGCTTCTATTACTCTCTCCCATGTCTTCATGCTGTGGCTGATCATCACCTCTCCTCCTCTTAACCTAGCTTCTATTACTCTCTCCCATGTCTTCATGCTGTGGCTGATCATCACCTCTCCTCTTAACCTAGCTTCTATTACTCTCTCCCATGTCTTCATGCTGTGGCTGATCATCACCTCTCCTCTTAACCTAGCTTCTATTACTCTCTCCCATGTCTTCATGCTGTGGCTGATCATCACCTCTCCTCTTAACCTAGCTTCTATTACTCTCTCCCATATCTTCATGCTGTGGCTGATCATCACCTCTCCTCTTAACCTAGCTTCTATTACTCTCTCCCATGTCTTCATGCTGTGGCTGATCATCACCTCTCCTCTTAACCTAGCTTCTATTACTCTCTCCCATGTCTTCATGCTGTGGCTGATCATCACCTCTCCTCCTCTTAACCTAGCTTCTATTACTCTCTCCCATATCTTCATGCTGCTGCTGATCACCACCTCTCCTCCTCTTAACCTAGTTTCTATCACTCTCTCCCATATCTTCATGCTGTGGCTGATCATCACCTCTCCTCCTCTTAACCTAGTTTCTATTACTCTCTCCCATGTCTTCATGCTGTGGCTGATCATCACCTCTCCTCCTCTTAACCTAGCTTCTATTACTCTCTCCCATGTCTTCATGCTGTGGCTGATCATCACCTCTCCTCCTCTTAACCTAGCTTCTATTACTCTCTCCCATGTCTTCATGCTGTGGCTGATCATCACCTCTCCTCCTCTTAACCTAGCTTCTATTACTCTCTCCCATGTCTTCATGCTGTGGCTGATCATCACCTCTCCTCTTAACCTAGCTTCTATTACTCTCTCCCATGTCTTCATGCTGTGGCTGATCATCACCTCTCCTCTTAACCTAGCTTCTATTACTCTCTCCCATGTCTTCATGCTGTGGCTGATCACCACCTCTCCTCCTCTTAACCTAGCTTCTATTACTCTCTCCCATGTCTTCATGCTGCTGCTGATCACCACCTCTCCTCTTAACCTAGCTTCTATTACTCTCTCCCATGTCTTCATGCTGTGGCTGATCATCACCTCTCCTCTTAACCTGGCTTCTATTACTCTCTCCCATGTCTTCATGCTGTGGCTGATCATCACCTCTCCTCCTCTTAACCTAGCTTCTATTACTCTCTCCCATGTCTTCATGCTGTGGCTGATCATCACCTCTCCTCCTCTTAACCTAGCTTCTATTACTCTTTCCCATATCTTCATGCTGTGGCTGATCATCACCTCTCCTCTTAACGTAGCTTCTATTACTCTTTCCCATATCTTCATGCTGATGCTGATCATCACCTCTCCTCTTAACCTAGCTTCTATTACTCTCTCCCATGTCTTCATGCTGTGGCTGATCATCACCTCTCCTCTTAACCTAGCTTCTATTACTCTCTCCCATGTCTTCATGCTGCTGCTGATCATCACCTCTCCTCTTAACCTAGCTTCTATTACTCTCTCCCATGTCTTCATGCTGTGGCTGATCAACTTCATACTTTGCTACAGTTCTGCACATCACCCTTGTTCTTGAACATCGGTACCAGTATGCTCCTTCTCCACTCCTCGGGCACCCTCTCACTTTCCCCACTGCCATGCCTCCATAAACATGACGGCGTGTCATTAGTTACAGGATTTAAATCTGAGCCAGAACCGCAGTTCAGACCGCCGTGAAGGCTGCAGCGAGCTGAATGCTGCGGCTCAGCGCTTTTATTTTGGAAAAGAAAGATTAGCGGAAATGACGTGTGCGGAAGCTGTGCGTCTCCTTCTTCGTGGACGTGATCACAGACACCAGCGTCGCTAGCTTGGCTCCGGGGGGGTGTGCTGGATGGCGGTGGCAGTTTCAACGGTATGAATGAAAAGATTTACTTTTTTGCTGACAAGATGTTTGATATGAGTGGCTTCTTCTCCGCATCTCTCTTTTTTTTTTATTTTCATTTTTTACCGCTGTCTGATGAGACCTGGTGCATTGTCCACAGCTGATGTTAGCTACACTCCTGCTAACTAACAAACTGTCTAGCTGTCATGTTGATACCGCTAAAGCTGAACCCAACCTGAGGACGGACCCGAACCGTCAGCACATGGCTTCAGTTCAACTCACTTGGTTTCTGATGGTTTGGTCCAAATAAGATGAATGTAGTACATCATCATCATCATCATCATCATCACCATCATCATCATCACCATCACCATCATCACCACCATCATCATCATCATCAACAACAACAACTTAGCACCTGTAAAAACAGTTTGCAAAGTGCTTGACAGCAAACGCGGAATACTCGGAAAGCAATATAACGATGTAAAAATATAACAATATAACGATATAACAATATAACAACATAAAGATATAAAAATATAACAGTATAACAATATAAAAAATATAACAATATTGCAATATAACAACATAATGATATAAAAATATAACAGTATAACAATATAATGATATAACATAATAAAATAACAGTATAACAATATAACAATGTAATGATATAACAGTATAATAATATAATGATATAAAAATATAACAGTATAACAGTATAACAATATAGCAGTATAACAACATAATGGTGTAAAATATAACCGTATAACTATAAAAATACAACAATATAGCAATATAACAATATAACAGTATAACAATATAATGATATAACATAATAAAATAACAATATAACAATGTCATGATATAACCATAATAATATAACAATATAAAATATAATGATATAAAAATATAACAATATAAAAATATAACAGTATAACAACATAAAATCTTACATTATAACAGTATAACAATATAATGATATAAATATATAACGATATAATGATATAACAATATAACAACATAATGATATAAAAATATAACAGTATAGCAATATAAAAATATAACAATGTAGCAGTATAACAACATAATGATATAAAAATATAACCGTATAACAATATGAAAATATAACAATATAGCAATATAACAACATAATGATGTAAAAATATAACCGTATAACATAATAAAATAATAGTATAACAATATAACAATGTAATGATATAACAATATAACAGTATAAAATATGATATAAAAATATAACAATAAAACGATATAACAATATAACAACACAATGATATGATGATATAAAATAAAACAATAATATAACAATATAACAGTATAACAACATAAAATATAACAATATAACAGTATAACAATATAATGATATGTATAACAATTAACGATATAATGATATAACAACATAATGGTATAAAAATATAACAGTATAACAATATAAAAATATAACAATATAAAGATATAACAATATAACAACATAATGGTATAATAATATAAAAATAGAACAGTATAAAAATATAACAACATAATGATATAAAAATATAACAGTATAACAATATCAAAACATAACAATATCGCAATATAATGATAGAACAACATAACAATATAACAGTATAACAATTTAATGATATAACAGTATAATAATATAACAGTATAAAATATAATTATATAACAATATAAAAATATAACAATATAACAATAAAACGATATAACAACATAATGATACATAAATATAACAGTATAATAGTATAATAATATAACAATATAACAGTATAAAACATAATTATATAACAATATAAAAATATAACAATATAACAACATAAAACATAACAATATAACAGTATAACAATATAATGATATAACAATATAACGATATAATGATATAACAATATAACGACATAATGATATAAAAATATAACAGTATAACAATATAAAAATATAACAATATAATGATATAACAATATAACAGTATAACAATATAATGATATAACATAATAATAGTATAGTATGACAATATAACAATATAATGGTTTAACAATATAACAGTATAAAAATATGATATAACAATGTAACAGTATAACACCATAAAAATATAATATAACAGTATAACAATATAATGATAAAACATAATAATATAACAATATAACAGTATAAAATATAATGATATAACAATATAATATAACAATATAACAGTATAACAACGTAAAAATATAACAGTATAACAATATATTGATATAACAGTATAACAATATAATGATATAACAGTATAACAATATAACAATATAAAATATAACAGTATAACAATATATTGATTTAACAGTATAACAATATAATGATATAATACTATAATGATATAACAGCACAATAATATAACAATTTAACAATATAACAGTATAACAATATAATGATATAACAGTATAATAATATGATGCTATAACAGTATAATAATAGAACAATATAACAGTTACAATATAATGATAAACATAATAATATAACTGTATAACTATATGACAATATAATAATATAACAATATAACAGTATAGAAATATAATGATATAACAATATAACAATATAAAAATATAACAGTATGATAATATAATGATATAACATAATAATATAACAGTATAACAATATAACAGTATAAAATATAATGATATAACAATATAAAAATATAACAATATAACAGTATAACAATATATTGATATAACAGTATAACAATATCATGATATAACAGCATGGCAATATAATGATATAGCAGTATAATAATATAACAATATAATAGTATAGCACTATAATGATATAACAGTATAATAATATAACAATATAACAGTATAACAATATAATGATATAACAGTATAACAATATAACGATATAATGATATAACCATATAATAATATAATGATATAACAGTATAGTGATATAACAGTATAACGATATAATGATATAACCGTATAATAATATAATAATATAACAGTATACTGATATAACAGTATAACAATATAATGATATAACAGTATAATAATATAACAATATAACAATATAAAATATAACCGTATAACTATATAACAAGAGAAAGCAAAACAGTAAGGCCACAGAAAAGCAAGACAGATTACTACTTTCGGCTGCTCCCGTTAGGGGGCGCCACAGCGGATCATCCGTTTCCATTTCTTCCTGTCTTCTGCATCTTCCACTATCACACCAGCCACCTGCATGTCCTCCCTCACCACCTCCATAAACCTCCTCTTTGGCCTTCCTCTTCTCCTCTTCCCTGGCAGCTCCATATTCAGCATCCTTCTCCCAGTATACCCAGCATCTCTCCTCCACACATGTCCAACCATCTCAGTCTTGTCTCTCTTGCTTTGTCTCCAAACCGTCCAACCTGAGCCGTCCCTCTAATATACTCGTTCCTAATCCTGTCCTTCTTCATCACTCCCAATGAAAATCTTATCATCTTCAACCTCCAGCTCCACCTCCTGTCTTTTCATCAGTGCCACTGTCTCCAAACCATACAACATAGCTGGTCTCACTACCATCTTGTAAACCTTCCCTTTAACTCTTGCTGGTACCCTTCTGTCTCACATCACTCCTGACAATCTTCTCCACCCACTCCACTCTGCCTGCACTCTCTTCTTCACCTCTCTTCTGCACTCCCCGTTACTTTGGACAGTTGACCCCAAGTATTTAAACTCATACGCCTTCATCACCTCTACTCCTTGAATCCTGACCATTCCACTCTCCTCCCTCTCATTCACACAAGGTATTCTGTCTTGCTCCTACTGACTTCCATTCCTCTTCTCTCCAGTACATATCTCCACCTCTCCAGGCTCTCCTCCACCTGCATCCTACTCTCACTACAGATCACAATGTCATCCGCAAACATCATCGTCCATGGAGACTCCTGCCTGATCTCGTCCGTCAACCTGTCCATCACCATTGCAGACAAGAAAGGGCTCAGAGCCGATCCTTGATGTAGTCCCACCTCCACCTTGAACCCATCTGTCATTCCAACCGCACACCTCATCACTGTCACACCTCCCTCATACATATCCTGCACCACTCCTACATACTTCTCTGCAACTCCCAACTTCCTCATACAATACCACACCTCCTCTCTCGGCACCCTGTCATATGCTTTCTCTAAATCTACAAAGACACAATGCAACTCTTTCTGGCCTTCTCTATACTTCTCCACCAACATTCTCAAAGCAAACATCACATCTGTGGTGCTCTTTCATGGCATGAAACCATACTGCTGCTGCTGATCATCACCTCTCCTCCTCTTAACCTAGCTTCTGTTACTCTTTCCCATATCTTCATGCTGTGGCTGATCAACTTTATACCTCTGTAGTTGTTACAGTTCTGCACATCACCCTTGTTCTTGAAAATCGGTACCAGTATGCTTCTTCTCCACTCCTCAGACATCCTCTCACTTTCCAAGATTGTGTTAAACAATCTAGTTAGAAACCCCACTGCCATCTCTCCTAAACACCTCCATGCCTCCACAGGTATGTCATCAGGACCAACTGCCTTTCCACTCTTCATCCTCTTCATAGCTGCCCTCACTTCCTCCTTGCTAATCCACTGAACTTCCTGATTCACTATCCCTACATCATCCAACCTTCTCTCTCTCTCATTTTCTTCATTCATCAGCCCCTCAAAGTACTCCTTCCTCCTTCTCAGCACACTCTCCTCGCTTGTCAGCACATTTCCATCTCTATCCTTGATCGCCCTAACTTGCTGCACATCCTTCCCAGCTTGGTCCCTCTGTCTAGCCAATCGGTACAAGTCCTTTTCTCCTTCCTTAGTGTCTAACCTGTCATACAACTCACCATACGCCTTTTCCTTTGCCACCTCTCTCTTCACTTTACGCTGCATCTCCTTGTACTCGTCTACTTTCTTCATCTCTCTGATTATCCCACTTCTTCTTTGCCAACCTCTTCCTCTGTATAATTTGCTGTACTTCCTCATTCCACCACCAAGTCTCCTCGTCTTCCTTCCTCTGTCCTGATGACACACCAAGTACCTTCGTAGCTGTCCCCCTCACTATTTCTGCAAAATCGTGAGATAGAAAAGAAAGACAGAATTAAGGTAAAATCAAGACAAAGTTAAAACAAGAGAAAACAGAAGGGTGTTGAAAGATAAAAACAGTAAAACAGATGCAGAGGCAGTAATAACACAATACAAATGTGAATATAAACAAATACAATGAAAAGAATAAAAGCAATAAAAGATGACATCACATAATAGCAAGTCTATAAAAATAGTTTTTAAGAAGTGATTTAAAAAGAAGTCACAGATTATAGGGCATCCAGGTAGTGTGGCAGTCTGTTCTGTTGCCTACCAACACGGGGGCTCGCTGGTTCGAATCCCCGTGTTACCTCCGGCTTGGTCGGGCGTCCCTACAGACACAATTGGCCGTGTCTGCAGGTGGGAAGCCGGGTGTGGGTATGTGTCCTGGTCGCTGCACTAGCGCCTCCTCTGGTCGGTCAGGGCCCCTGTTCGGGGGGGAGGGGGAACTGGGGGGAATAGCGTGATCCTCCCACGTGCTACGTCCCTCTGGTGAAACTCCTCACTGTCAGGTGAAAAGAAGCAGCTGGTGACTCCACATGGCCAATAAACTTGATTCTTTTTTTTTTGTGGATTTTTCTCCCCAAGTGTACCTGGCCAATTACCCCACTCTCCCGAGCCGTCCCGGTCTCTGCTCCACCCCCTCTGCTGATCCAGGAGGGCTGCAGACTACCACATGCCTCCTCCCATACATGTGGAGTCACCAGCTGCTTCTTTTCACCTGACAGTGAGGAGTTTCACCAGGGGGATGTAGCACGCGGGAGGATCACGCTACCCCTTCCAGCCCCCCCCCCCCCGAACAGGGGCCCTGACCGACCAGAGGAGGCGCTAGTGCAGCGACCAGGACACATACCCACATCCGGCTTCCCACCTGCAGACACGGCCAATTGTGTCTGTAGGGAGGCCTGACTAAGCCGGAGGTAACACGGGGATTCGAACCGGCGATCCCCATGTTGGTAGGCAACGGAACAGACCACTACGCTACCCGGACGCCCATAAACTTGATTCTGATTATAATCTGCATTGTAATCCACCAGTCAGAAAAACTAATTCACAACCATGTCAACTGTGTAAGGCATGAACTGAAAGCATCCCTGTGTTCTGGAGTCTGATGAGGTGTCAGGACTTACTAGTACCTGGACTATAGTCAGCGGGTTGATGCAATATTACTTTCAGATTATTACCAATATGAAAAATAACTAAAAGGTTTATGGTGTTTGTTCCTGTTTACATACAATTGCCTATGATAGGCGAATAACTTAAATGAAAAGTAGTTATAATGTTACAACATGGAAGTTTGAAGTTTTCAGACCATTGACCGTTCCTTGGCGCTCTGCTCAGGGTGGGGAGGGGCTCATTATGGAGAATGGACAGGGCACTACCCCTAAGCTTGGCCTGCCGCCGCTAACACCAAACCAGCAGGAGGCACTACAGAAGGTATGCTGTCACCCCTCTGCTTGTTAGTTTTACACTGAGTATGCTGTTGAAATGTAAATTACCAGTTGCAACAGTGAGATAAAACCTACCAAGGTAAACAACTGAATCAAAAGTAAAAAATGTACTACTCAAAACGGGACAACAACATTTGAATGTCTTGGCAGCATATAATGTATTGTTTGTTAAGCTGCAAAGCTGGAGATTTGAATGCCAACAAAACTGCTTTTTGACTCTTTCCGTCGCTACACAAATGTTAATTCTACTAAAACACATGCTTTTACATCTTCATTATTGCAGCCAAATGAGATGAGGATATATACCGAGTCCAGTTGCACTTGATTCAACTCCTTTGGATAGCCAAATGAGGAAGAAGGCAGGTAGTGTTGAGTTTGAGGAAGTGAAGGTGTTGTGTCTAACCAGCAGATATGACAGAACCAGCTGGTTGAAGAGCTTTACTAACAAATAGTACTATGTCAGTAAGTACAACTCGGGTTCATCGAGATTTTTATGTGTGTTTCTGACACTACAGCCCTGCTGACTCTCATTCATTTTGAATGGAGCTCCAACAACATTCACCTTACCACCGCCTGCATAGGACACACAGTGGTCCAATAACACCAGGAGATTCAGGACTGTCTTTTTTATAACATGTCTGTGATGTGAGCAATGTTCATGTGCCCTGGTCCAGGCTAAGAAGTATGCCATGGAGCAGAGCATTAAGAGTGTGCTGGTTAAACAGACGCTGGCACAGCAGCAGCAACAACAGCTCTCCAACCTACAGGTAAACATAACTACAGGTTGCCAGGGTAACCACAGATAGAGTCAATGGGAAGGGCTTCAAAAATCAATCACTTTGTTAACCTGCAGTTATGTAATTCATACTGTTCTTGACTTTATTCTTGCAGGGTTAATTGACTTCCAATCAGTCAACATGTTAATAGTATCTCTAGGCGGCCTTATATAATAGCATTCACTGAGAGCTTCCTGACCTGCCATCTCCTTCCTAGATGGCGTCTTTGACGATGGGTTTTGCAGAAACGCTCTCACCGTTACAGTCGGTAAGTGTCAACATTAGCTTCAAGTTTCTAATGGGAGTATTTTTGTCTGGACTCAGTGCTCTAAAAGTCAACTCTGTAGTGCATTACGTCAACCAATATGGCTTTATTTATTCACAGATATTGGCTTTGTTTTTTCTATTTTAGTAAGATTAAATCACCATGACTTGTATGGCCTTTGACTAATTATAAATGATCTAAAACTAATGACAAAATCACAATGACTAGTACACTTCAGTGTCTATCACACACACTTATTCCACTAGCAAGCTAGATTTTCAGAATAGAACACAAACTCGAAATTGTGCGGCATGGTGGCGCAGTGGTTAGCGCGGTCGCCTCACAGCAAGAAGGTCCTGGGTTCGAGCCCCGGGGTAGTCCAACCTTGGTGGGTCATCCCGGGTCGTCCTCTGTGTGGCGTTTGCATGTTCTCCCCGTGTATGCGTGGGTTTCCTCCGGGGGCTCCGGTCTCCTCCCACAGTCCAAAGACATGTGGGTCAGGTGGATTGGCGGTACTAAATTGTCCCTAGGAATGAATGGGTGTGTGTGTGTGTGTGTGTGTGTGTGTGTGTGTGTGTGTGTGTGTGTGTGTGTGTGTGTGTGTGTGTGTGTGTGTGTGTGTGTGTGTGTGTGTGTGTGTGTGTGTGTGTAAGCCCTGTGATGGCCTGGCGGCCTGTCCAGTGTGTCTCCCTGCCTGCGCCCAATGACTGCTGGAATAAGCTCCAGCATCCCCGCGACCCTGAGAGCAGGATAAGCGGTTGAGACAATGGATGGATGGATGGATGGATGGATGGATGGAACAGGAACTCGAAATTGTGATTGGTTAACTGTTAATGGTGGCTACTAGGCAATGCTAACAGTATATTTGTGTTTGGAGGTTGCAGCTCAGAGGCAGCGTGCGTTGGCCATCATGTGTCGAGTCTACGTGGGATCCATCTACTATGAATTGGGAGAGGACACCATCAGACAAGCCTTTGCCCCATTTGGGCCAATCAAGAGCATTGACATGTCCTGGGACTCTGTTACCATGAAGCACAAGGTCAGGGGTCACTGGGGATCAGGACAACCTCGAGTATCAGCAGAGAGCAAACAAATACCCTTGGGGCAGTAGTACCTAGGGAGGACAAGGGCAACTGCTATATTAGTGTCTCTATGAGATCAAATTTTGTAAAATGGTATTCATCAAAGCTTGTGTTTTCTTCTGCCTCCCACAGGGTTTTGCATTTGTAGAGTATGAGATGCCTGAGGCGGCTCAATTGGCCCTGGAGCAGATGAACTCTGTGATGCTAGGTGGCAGAAACATCAAGGTGAGTCCTGATTAAAATTAGTTCTATGGTGTCCCTCTGCTTGAAATACTAGAAATCTGTCATTAATTTGTTGCAGTTCCTGCATTTCCGTGTTACTCCACAGAATGATATATAATCCACGTGTTGACATCAGTTGTGTCATGTAACCAGCTGCAGCCATCCAGACTCACATTCACTCTCTGTATACCTAGTGTTTTCGCTATCAAAATCTTAAACATTACTAATTCTCCTCTCCCTGTTTTGTGTCTGCCTGCTTGTTGCTCACCTCAGCTCTACAACTGGAGGTTCTCTTGGCTTTAGCCATTAATAATCTGTGGTTAATTCCTTAGTGACAGTATAATAAGTGTCACATTTTTACGCATTAAATCAGGTCCTAAAGCTTTCAGCTGCCATTTTCCTCCCTGGTTTTTCTCTCCAGTTCTGCCGGTGTATTCTGAAAAGATGGTTGCTTTTTTCTATTGGGCGGCCAACATTTTATAAAGGAAATGGGCAGAAGAAAACTTGGGCTTAGTCCGGCTCAGACTTCTATGCATGAAGATGGTGCTGCAGATGGTAGCCTTGGTGTGTTGGTGCACATTGTTTTGTATTGTTTTGTTTGCAAACGCAGTGTTTTGCTACAGTACCTAGAGCTCTTTCACCAGAGAAGAGCCTGTGAACATCAGGGAAACAACTTCTGTGGATTTATTTTCCAACTTTCTCATCCCATCTGTGGAATTACTGGACATTTTGATCAAAGGTGCACTCACCTTTTGTTCACACGGGGAACACCAGAGGAGAGGGGAACAAGCTCGCACACTCATGCGTCTTCGCAGATGTAAACTAGGCACTCCATTGCCGGGAATATTTCTGTCTAACATGTGATCACTGTGCGACAAACTAGACAAACTACATTTCCTGGTGGCGAAGAATAGAGATTTTTCTTCATCTTGCGTTTTGTGCTTCACGGAAACTTGGCTGTGTGGCTCAATACTGGACTCTGTGCTGCAGCTGACGGGCTTCCAGCTGTTCAGAGGAGATTGGGACACTGATTTCTCCAGCAAAACTAAAGGTGGAGGTATTTGTTTTTATATCAACAGTGGCTGGTGTAAAAATGTGACAAGTCAAGTCAGATTTATTTATAGAGATGAC
Source organism: Lampris incognitus (assembly GCF_029633865.1). Lineage (NCBI taxonomy): Eukaryota > Metazoa > Chordata > Actinopteri > Lampriformes > Lampridae > Lampris > Lampris incognitus. The sequence continues at coordinate 50,355,343 of NC_079224.1, forward strand.
TTTCTCAAGCTCTTTAAAAGAGAAACGGTTTGATTTTAGCAATAGTACGAAGCTGGAAAAAATGGCTTTCACTACTGCATTAACTTGCTTGTCAAGGTTGAAGGTGAAATTAAATATCACACCAAGGTTTTTGACATGATGTTTGACAAGTGTGGACATGTTGCCAAGACTGTTGGTAAACACTTTAATGGAGTCAGGGAGGCCAAATAGGACAACTTCATATTTGCCTTCATTCAGCTTTAGGAAGTTTTATGCCAGCCAGCACTTTAAGGCAGTTCAAGAGGCTGACTAGATTGGACTGATCATTTGGTTTCAAGGGGAAATAAAGCTGAGTGTCATCAGCATAACAGTGGAAGGAAATTGAGTATTTTTGAATGATTTGACTGAGGGGAAGCATGTACAGTGCATCCGGAGAGTATTCACACCCCTTCACTTTCCCCACATTTTTTATGTTACAGCCTTATTCCAAAATGGATTAAATTCCTTTTTTTTCCTCATCAATCTACACACAATACCCCATAATGACAAAGTGAAAAATGTTTTGTAGAAATTTTTGCAAATTTATTAAAAATAAAAAACTGAAATATTGCATGTACATAAGTATTCACACCCTTTGCTATGACACTCAAAATTGAGCTCAGGTTCATCCTGTTTCCACTGATCATCCTTGAGATGTTTCTACATCTTGACTGGAGTCCACCTGTAGTAAATTCAATGGATTGGACATGATTTGGAAAGGCAGACACCTGTCTATATAAGGTCGCACTGTTGACAGTGCATGTCAGAGCAGAAACCAAGCCATGAAGTCAAAGGAATTGTCTGTGGACCTCCGAGACAGGATTGTATCGAGGCACAGCTCTGGGGAAGGGTACAAAAAAATGTCTACAGCTTTGAAGGTCCCGAAGAGCACAGTGGTCTCCATCATTCATAAATGGAAGAAGTTTGGATCCACCAGGACTCTTCCTACAGCTGGCCGCCCAGCCAAACTGAGCAATCGGGGGAGAAGGGCCTTCGTCAGGGAGGTGACCAAGAACCCGATGGTCACTCTGACAGAGCTCCAGCGTTCCTCTGTGGAGATGGGAGAACCTTACAGAAGGACAACCATCTCTGCAGCACTCCACCAATCAGGCCTTTATGGTAGAGTGGCCAGACGGAAGCCTCTACTCAGTGAAAGGCACATGACAGCCCACTTGGAGTTTGCCAGAAAGCACCTAAAGGACTCTCAGACCATGAGAAACAAGATTCTCTGGTCTGATGAAACCAAGATTGAACTCTTTAGCCTCAATGCCAAACGTCACATCTGGAGGAAACCAGGCACCTCTCATCACCTTGCTAATGCCATCCCTACAGTGAAGCATGGTGGTGGCAGCATCATGCTGTAGGGATGTTTTTCAGCGGCAGGAACTGGGAGACTAGTCAGGATCGAGGGAAAGATGAATGGAGCAAAGTACAAAGAGATCCTTGATGTAAACCTGCTCCAGAGTGCCCAGGACCTCAGACTGGGGTGAAGGTTTACCTTTCAACGCGACAATGACCCTAAGCATACAGCCAAGACAACGAAGGAGTGGCTTCGGGACAAGTCTGTGAATGTCCTTGAGTGGCCCAGCCAGAGCCCAGACTTGAACCCCATTGAATATCTCTGGAAAGGCCTGACAATAGCTGTGCAGCGACGCTCCCCATCTAACCTTACAGAGCTCGAGAGGATCTGCAGAGAAGAATGGGAGAAATACCCCAAACATAGGTGTGCCAAGCTTGTAGCTTCATACCCAAGAAGACTTGAGGGTGTAATCGCTGCCAAGGGTGCCTCAACCAAGCATGAGTAAAGGGTGTGAATACTTATGTACATGCAATATTTCAGTTTTTTATTTTTAATAAATTTGCAAAAATTTCTACAAAACCTTTTTCACTTTGTCATTATGGAGTATTGTGTGTAGATTGATGAGAGAAAAAAGGAATTTAATCCATTTTGAAATAAGGCTGTAACATAAAATGTGGAGAAAGTGAAGGGGTTTGAATACTTTACGGATGCACTGTATATAGAGAAAAGAATGGGACCTAGGATGAACCTTGTGGGACCCCGCAGGAGAAACTAGCTGGGGAAGAGTAAAGAATACCTATGTTAATGGGGAAACTTCTATTTTTTAGGTAGGATGTGAACCATTTTAACAGTTTTTACTTTACTACTTTATTGATCTCCGTGGGGGAATTCTTCAACTGCATTTAACCCATCCTAGCTGTGTAGCTAGGAGCAGTGGACAGCCGCCATGCAGCGCCCAGGGACCAACTCCAGTTCGTCTTGCCATGCCTTGGTCAGGGGCACAGACAGGAGTATTAACCTAACATGCATGTCTTTTTGATGGTGGGGGAAACCGGAGCACCCGGAGAAAACCCACACAGACACGGGGAGAAAATGTAAACTCCACACAGAAAGGACCTGGGATGACCCCCCAAGGTTGGACAACCCCGGGGTTTGAACCTAGGACCTTCTTGCTGTGAGGCGACAGTGCTAACCACGGCAGCGCAGTGGTTATTTCAAGGCAGCGCCATCAACTCAAACCCCGTACTGGAGATGGTCTATTAAAATGTCACTGGAGTCGGTAGAGAGGAGCAGGTCATTGTACACTTTCAGCAAGGCAGACTGTGCCTTAAAGCCTTAAAACTTGACTGAAATCTTTCCAAGATGTTTTGGTGTAGGTAGGGCAGCAATTGACTGAAAATAACCTTTTCGAGAAGCTTTGACAGGAATGGAAGTTTAGAAATAGGTCTGTTGTTTCTAGGTAAGGTAGGGTCTAAGTTGTTTTTTGTTTTTTTTCAGGAGGGGCTGGACCACTGCATGCTTGAAACAGGTTGGAACGGTACCAGTGGCCAGGGAGCTGTTGATATTGGAGAGGATGCTGGGCCTGGCTATGTCAAAGACATCCTTCTGGAGGGCAGTAGGGACAATGTCATGGGTGCAATGTGTAGGTTTCATGATGGAAACAATCTTTGTAAGGGTGGGTAGCGTAATAAGTTGGAAGTAGTCCAATTTAGAAGAATGATCAGTGAGACAGCTAAGTCACGGGTGGGGGGGGGGTGTTCATTCTTATATCCTAAACTTTTCTAATCATAGAAAGTTGAATCAGTTCATCTGGACATGTTTATTGAGAGAAACATTTCATCATTCACCCAAGTGACTACTTCAGGCTCAACTGACTGCAGGTATCCCCTAAACAGGTAAACAGCACCGTTGCATAATGACTGAAACCAACGGTTGGTTTCATCAAATCGACGTGACCATTAACTAGAATTACAATGGCAATGTGTACTATTCACAGAGGATTGGGGAATGGTTGCAATCACAGCATATGTAAGGTGGTGAAAGATGTACTCTTACTCCCCCCCCCAGTTCAGGGTTGGTCATTCCCTCTTCACATAGATGGCATCTTTGATTCCTGTTCAATCCAGCGTTCGACCTTATCAAGGATGTGCGCATCCTCATCCTTGAAAGAGTGACCACTGGCCTGTAGATGGGTGTAGACTGTGGAGTCCTGGCCTGATGCGTTAGCTCTTCTGTACTGTGCCAGAGTCTGTTAGGTTTCCCCAATGTACAAGTCACAGCAATCCTCCCGGCACTTAATGGCATACACTATATTGCTCCATTTGTATCGGGGGACCTGGGGTGGACCAATTTCTGGTGCAGCATGTTTTGGGGTTTGAAAGCAACTGAGATGCGGTGTTTGGAAATCTTCTGACACTCCCGCCACATACTGAATCACCACTGGTTTTTGCTTAGACAGTTGCTGGCCTCCTCTCTTCGATCAGCTGGTGCACTGTTTGGGCGTCTTCCTGGCTTTTACAAATGCTCAGTTAGGATAACCAGACTTGGGCGTCTTGGTAGCATAGTGGTCTATTCCATTGCCTACTAACACGGGGAAATCCCCATGTTCCCTCCGACTTGGTTGGGTGTCTCTACAGACTCAGTTGGTGTGTCTGCGGGTGGGAAGTTGGATGTGGGTTATTAGTGGTCGGTCGGGGCACCTGCTCGGGGGGGGGACTGGGGGGAATAGCGTGATCATTGATCATCAGCTCCCATGAACTGTGTACCGTCACGCACCAGAGTTAGTTATAAAATATTGAGGCCCCTCCTTTTCCCATCCATGTTGTATGGAATAGATCCTGTATTCTAGTTTGTGGATTCAATTCAGATTTTACCTGGCCCAATATACAATGCCTAATTTGCAAAAATTTCCAAAAGTCTGTTTTGTCTAGATCAGCGGTCGGGAACCTATGGCTCGCGAGCCATATATGGCTCTTCCGGTGACGGCATATGGCTCCCAGACAATTTTGAGTTGAAATTTTTTTTAAAAAAAATCAGTTTGGAACTGATTTTAAAATACTTGTGATATTTCTTAATAATACTGTGTCATTTTAAAGTAAACAGAAATTAGTTTTGAAGATAAATTTCACGGGTCACGGGTCACCCATGGGTCGGGTCGGGAACCAATGGCTCGCAAGCATGTTCGGGTCATTGTAAAGTGAAGAAATCAATTTTATCAGATAGCCAACTAGTTTATCCGCTTCAACCCTTGTAACGGAAAAGATGGCGAAAAGAAAAAAAGATGATGATTACCGTGCATTCCAGGCTGCGTGGACAGAGGAATCTGCATTTGTGGAGAGAGCAGGATCTGCGGTATGTCTAATATGCAATGATAAAATTGCATCGATGAAACGGTCAAATATAAAGCGGCACTTCGATACGCACCATGCTTCATTTGCATCGAAATCTCCAGCGGGGGACAGCAGGAAAAGGGCATGCGAGGAGCTACAGCGGAGAGTGCAGACGAGTCAGCAGCAACTACGTGTGTGGACCAAGCAAGGTGACGGGAATTCCGCTAGCTTTGCGGGGGCTTTGGCAATAGTAAGGAATGGAAAGTCATTCACAGATGGCGAGTATGCCAAAACATTCATGCTTGATGTGGCCAATGAACTGTTTGATGACTTCCCAAATAAAGACGAGATAATCAAACGAATAAAAGACATGCCCCTGTCAGCAAGAACTGTGCACGATCGTAGCATCATGATGGCAAGTCAAGTCGAGGAAACACAAATTAAGGACATAAACGCCGGGACATACTTTTCTCTCGCGTTAGATGAGTCAACAGACGTTAGCCATCTATCTCAGTGCAGTATCATTGCCAGGTATGCTGCAGGTGACACACTGCGTGAGGAAAGCTTGGCTGTTTTGCCAATGAAAGGGACAACAAGAGGAGAGGATTTATTCACATCTTTCATGGAGTTTGCTAAAGAAAAAAAACTACCGATGGATAAACTTATTTCTGTCTGTACTGACGGTGCACCCTGTATGTTGGGGAAGAACAAAGGATTTGTAGCGCTTCTCCGTGAACATGAAAAGAGAGCCATCCTAAGTTTTCGTTGCATCCTGCACCAGGAGGCGCTTTGCGCTCAGACGTGTGGCCAGGAGCTTGGTGAGGTGATGTCGCTGGTCATTCGAGTGGTCAACTTTATTGTTGCCCGAGCTTTAAATGATCGCCAGTTTAAAGCTCTGTTAGAAGAAGTTGGGAATCATTATCCCGGTCTGCTTTTACACAGCAACGTGCGTTGGTTGTCAAGGGGGAAGGTGCTCAGCCGTTTTGCAGCTTGCCTGAGTGAAATCCGGACTTTTCTTGAAATTAAAGGCGTCAAGCATCCTGAGCTAGACAACACTGACTGGCTCCTGCAGTTTAACTATCTCGTGGACATAACTGGCCTTCTGAACCAGCTCAATGTGAAAATGCAAGGTATTGGAAATACAATCACATCCCTTCAACAAGCAGTGTTTGCATTTGAAAGCAAGCTGGAAGTCTTTCTCAGGGACATTGAAACAGGTCGTCTTCTGCACTTTGAAAGACTGCAACAATTTAGAGATGCATGCTTAGCAAGTGACTCCACTCAACATCTGGATCTCCAGCAGCTAGCTGGCTTTACGTCCAATCTCCTGCAGTCATTCAAAGCACGTTTTGGAGAATTTCGTGCGCGCACTGGTCTTTTCAAGTTCATCACTCATCCACATGAGTGTGCAGTGGACAAAATCGACCTGACATGCATCCCCGGGGTCTCTATCGGAGACTTTGAGCTGGAAGTTGCTGACCTGAAGGCATCAGACATGTGGATGAGTAAGTTCAAGTCACTTAATGGAGAGTTGGAAAGTCTTGCACAACAGCGAGCAGAGCTGGCAAGGGAACACAAGTGGACAGAAATGAAAAATCTTCAACCTGAAGACCAGCTGATTCTTAAAACTTGGAACGAGCTTCCTGTGACATACCACACAATGCAGCGTGTGAGTATTGCCGTACTGACCATGTTTGGCTCTACATATGCATGTGAGCAGTCATTCTCGCATATGAGGAACATTAAGACCAACCTACGCTCATGTTTAACTGATGGAAGCCTCAACACCTGCATGAAGCTCAACCTCACCACGTATGAACCAGACTACAAGGCCATCAGCAAAACCATGCAGCACCAGAAGTCGCATTAAAAGTAAGACATATTTAATTTATTATACGTTAAAAATACTATATGGCTCTCAATGAAATATATTTAGAAAAAATTGGCTTTTATGGCTCTCCCAGTCAAAAAGGTTCCTGACCCCTGGTCTAGATTATATTCTGTCTTCACTTCCTCAAAGGATTTCATTCCGTGTTTCCCAAACAGATCTCCAAGGAGGTGTATACCTGACCTAGCCCACCTTTCCCAAATGAATGTCTTCTTGCCTATGAGAAGCTTCTTATTGTACCATATGGATGCTTTAGGTGTGAGATATGTATTGGATTTCATAATGTGATGTGCCACTCTCCAAGATTCCCGAGCAAACGATAACACTGGGTTCCTGAATGGTATTGCTCTTCCCATTTGTGTCAGAGATGCCTCTAGGGAGGAAGGGTATACTAGTTCTTCTTCTATCCTTACCCAAGCAGGAGCCTGGTCTGGAGGAACATTCATTTTAGAAAGTTGGGAGAGTGAGAAGGCATAATGATACCAGTCAATATTTGAGAGTGACAGGCCCCCCTGTTCTTTAGCTGCGTATAACTTAGTACGGTTAAATAAGGGCTTTTTTCCCATCCAGATAAAGTGCTCAATTACTGTGTTGTACTGTTTTAACAACAAGCGCGGGAATGATAAGGGTAGCATGTATATAATATATTGTATTTTAGGCGCTATAATCATTTTCACCAGGTTTATTCTACCCAACAGTGATATATTCATCTTAGTCCAATTCTGCAACAGAAATTGAATGTTTTGAATGATAGGAGCTATATTTGATTCCATTATCTTATTCAGACCCGGCGTTAGTTTAATCCCCAGATATGTTAGGCCAGACGGCATCCATCTGAACTGCCATTTTTCTCTAACGACCGGTGGGCATAATTTAGATAGTGGCATGGCTTCTGATTTTGTCCAATTGATTGTATATTCCGATATCTCAGAGAAAGAGTCTATTACTAAATTAATTTCTGATGCAGCCATTTCAGGATTACTGGATACCACTAGGATGTCGTCAGCATATAAAAAAAGTTTATGTTCTTCCCGACCCGCTTGTATTCCCACTATATTCTCATTCACGCGTAAGGCCAGTGCTAATGGTTTCGAGAAACAGAGCGAAAATGTGAGGCGAGAGAGGCGAGCTCTGTCTAGTGCCACGGCTCAGCTTAAAAGAGGGTGACATGATGCCATTGGTGAGAACAGTGGCCATCGGATCTGTCTACATTAGCTGAACCCATTGTAGGAATGATGGTCCAAACCCATATCTCTCTAGAATAGAAAACAAAAAGGAAAACTCCACCTTATCAAAGGCCTTCTCTGCATCTAGAGAGAAGGCAACCACTGGGTCGTCTCCATTTCTTGTTTTCCACATCAGATGCAAGAGTCTGCGTAAATTATCAGCTGAGCTCCTCCCCTTTACAAATCCAACTTGGTCTGGATGTATTAGAAGTGGAATAACATCCTCTAGTCTGGTTGCTAGAATCTTGGCCAACACTTTTTCATCCACATTGATTAGTGAGATTGGTTGAAAATTACCACAGTACTGCAGGTCCTTCCCTTTCTTATTAAGTAAAGTGATTACTGCTGATCTCATGCTTTCCGGGAGTTTACCTTTCTGTAAAGCATCTTGATAGACAGTTTGCAGTCTCGGGGCTAACTTGTCGATAAACTTCCTATAAAAGTCAGAAGTAAACCCATCATTTCCCGGTGCTTTCCCCAAACTAAGATTAAGTACTGCTTGCTGAATTTCTTCAATAGTGACGTCTCCTTCTAAGGTGTCTCTCTGAGCCTCTGTTAAGGTTGGCATGTTAATTGTTAAGCGGAAGCTCTTCAGCTTAGACTCATCCATCGTCCCTTGTGATGTGTAAAGTTCTTGGTAAAATGTCTTAAACCCCTTTTTATTCGTGATCAATTCATTACTTTTATTATATATTGAAGAAATTATGTTTTGAGTTTGCCTCTGTTTTACTCTATGTGCCAATAATTTGCCCGCCCTCTCTCCCTGTTCATAGTATTTCTGCTTCGTATAAAACAACGCTAATTCGGCCTTCCTTTGTAAAATGTTATTCAAATCAAATTTTAATTTATTAAGTTTACGCCACGTTTCTGGGTCTGGATGCTGTATATGCTGTTTCTCAAGCTTTTTTATGTCTTTATCTAGTTTAAGCATCTTTTAATTTTCTGCTCTTTTAGCAAGCGCACTGTGTTGTATAAGACGCCCCCATACATATGCTTTAAAGGCATCCCACATCATCGCAGAGTCTGAAATTGAGCCCTCGTTAAATTCCCAGAACTCACACATCACCGTCTTAACAAATGTACATACTCTTCTCCATTTAACCTGAAATTATCAAAGCGCCACCTTAACACCCATTCCTCATTTTCTTGAGGGGACATAACTACATCCACAGGTGCATGAGCCGTCAAAACTATATTGCCAATTGTAGCACTAAGCACTTGATTAACGAAAGCCCTAGATATAAGAAAATAATCAGTCCTAGAATAAGTGGCATGGGGGTGAGAGAAAAAGGTATAATCTCTTTCTTGTGGGTGTAATAACCGCCATATATCAATAAGTCCCAGTTCTTCCATCATCAACTCTATTGCGGCCATTGATGCAGACCTATAGCTGGGTCGGCTTGATTGAGAGGATTTGTCCAGTTTCAGATCTCTAACCTGGTTGAAGTCTCCCCCTATAATTATATTGTCGTTCCCCACATTTCTAATTATATTACAGACATCATGGAAAAAGTCTGGCGATACTGAATTCGGACCATAGATATTAGCCACTGTCACTCTTTGGCCTTCCGTTATAGCATCTAAGATGACCCATCTACCTTCTTTATCTGAGATGCGCTTCAGCACTTGGAAGTCTACATTCCTCTTAACAAGAATAATCACCCCTCTCTTCCTAGCAGGGAATGTGCTATAATAAACCTGTCCCACCCAGTCTCGTTTCAATTTGTCAGATTCCTTCTCATTCAGATGTGTTTCCTGAATAAGGGCTATATCAACCTTTTTCTGTTTGAGAAATGTTAGGATTTTTTTCCTTTTAATAACGTGTGCACCCCGCTATATTCCAAGATACTATTTTAAGTAAACCCATACTGAATTACTGAAGTATCCCCATAAAAAATAAAAGTTGCCCTATATGCATTTATCTCTCGGATCTGAAAAATATATAGCCTACTTGCATTGCAATTAGTAGGCCTACTGCCTGTATTAGTAGACTCATTATGGCTAGACATCGGACACATAACATGAGCATAACCTACAAGACTAAAAGACACAACAGACAAAAAAAGAAAAACAAAACTGAAAACTAGCTGGCCTCCATGCCAGTCATTCCCATAGTTTAACTTTAGTGAGTCCATGGAACTGGTTGATCCCGTCGAAGGCTCCACTACTGGCTAGCCAATTAACTCAACCCTCACTCCTTAACACACAACTTAGTGATTGCATAACGTTTGGTAGACCTAATCAGGCTGCAAAATGATTAATTGTCCTTAGTCCCTACCTCGTGGCTAACATATTCCTGTTTCTATAAACAAGTAGACCAACAGCAACGACCTCAGATTAACACCAGAGAACCCGGTTAATATCCCCTGCAGTATAGGCTTTCCTGTCTCTTTCGCTCCCCGTCTACCATAGACCGGAGCTATTTAAACATGCCGGTGGAAATAATGACACGATAAAAAAACAAAACAACAAAAGTCCACCGGTCAGGCTGCCTACCTCTCGCTGGGGTTTCCACTCGATACAGTTCCGTCCCCACATGGTGACATCGTGGTTCTGTTTTCTGCGGGTGCCCTCTACACCAAATGAATAAGAGTTGTTGCTGTATCAATGTCAATTCGATGTCAATGTCTGTTAGCCAAGGTCTCGAAATCCCAAATTAATCCTTGCCATCAGCGAACGCACCTCTTTCCGCAGAGGCCCCTGTTTTATCTCCCAGGCGGCTGAGAAAGAGCTTAGCTTCCGCCGGGCTGGCGCACTCGTGTGGCTGCGTGTTAAGCGTGAAGGTCCTCATGGCTGGGTATCGCAGGGCGTACACGAGCTTGCGTGCCTGCAGCATCCGCCTCACCTCATCGTATCTCCTGCGTTTCTCTTGTATGTCTTGGGCGTAGTCTTGGCAGAAGAAGTAAATCCTCGCGTTTCTCCAACTCACTCCTTTCTTCCTCCTCGCTGCTGCTAGCACTGCAGACTTAGCCTTATCTCGCAGAAAACGAACGATGATGTGCCTCGGTCTGGAGTTGTCATTCGGGGGTGGGCCCACACGATGAATCCTGTCAGCTTCGTACCACTCATCCGCGTTTATTCCCAAACTCTCCTGTAGCAGTGTTTTGAGAAAGGCATCGTAATCTTTGCCCTCCGCCCCCTCCTTGATACCCGAAATCCTGATGTTCTGGCGCCTGGAGTAGCCCTCCAAGGCTGGTAGCCTATCTCGCAGCAGCCTGTTTTGCTTCACCATTTCCTCCATGACAGGGCCCTGTTTATCGTTGTCATCCTCCAGCACTGATATTCTTGATTCGGCCTCGGTAGTTCTGTCCCCAAGCTTTTTAACAGTGTCATTCAGAGAATCCATTCCACTTTTCACTCCGGATACATCTTTAGCTAGAGTCTCAAGGATGGTCCGAATGCACTGTAGTTCAGTAGCCACGTTAGCTAGGTGTGGGGTATCTAGTTTCACGCTGCGTCGCCATCTTGCTCGTTGGTTCGGTAGAAGTTTTAGTTCGCTGATTTTGAGGCGGATTACGAGTAAAATAATGACTCTTTTGGGACATATTCAATCATGTAACCACGAGGCGCAAAATAGACGGAATTATACAATCATAATCTAGATTTTTCTGAGAGTTTTGTCGAATTGGCCAGACCCTACTGCTATGCAGCCATCTTGGGTGAGCGTACCACGTGACTCTCCAACACCATCCCTTGTGACTCCATCCACCAGCTCATCCTTCCCCGCTTCAGCAGCGGTCCGGGCTTCCCCACAACTGCCGACTTTGGAGGCCCCTTCCTCCTGTACCTCAATGAAAACTCTCTCCATCCTCAAGAGAGACTTTAACTGGCTGTTCAAGAGACAGAACTCCTGCAAAGCAGCTGGACCAGACTCCGTCTTGCACTCCACCCTGAAGCACTGTGCCGATCAGCTGTCTCCGGTGTTCACAGACATTTTTAACACCACTGGAGACATGCCAAGTACCAGCCTGCTTCAAGAACTCCACCATCATCCCCTCCCCAAAAAAACAAGGCCCACAATACTCAATGATTACATACCCATCATGCTGACCTCTGTGGTAATGAAGTCTTTTGAGTGCCTTGTACTGTCCCACCTTAAAACCATCACCAACCCACTCCTGGACCCTCTGCAGTTCGCCTACAGAGCTGACAGGTCTGTGGATGATGCAGTAAATATTTACATTACAGTCATTTACCAGACGCTTTTATCCAAAGCGACTTACAATAAGTGCATTTAATGTAGGAAATTAGAGAACTACTAGTCATCCGAGGTAATAAGTGCATCTAAACAAGCATCTAAGAGCAAAACCAGTGCTAAAGTAAAAGTGAAAGAGAGAGATTTTTTTTTTAATGAGTGAATACAATAAGTGCTAAGAACAAGTAACAGGGTAGTAGTTCTTAAAGAGGTGAGTTTTCAACCTGCGCCAAAAGATGGGCAGAGACTCCGCTGTCCTGACATCAGTGGGGAGTTCATTCGACCACTGTGGGGCCAGGACAGAAAAGAGCCGTGACCGGGTCGATCTGCAGCAGGGGCCTCTGAGCGACGGGGCAACCAGGCGTCCCGAGGCAGCAGAGCGAAGTGGTCGGGCGGGGGTGTAGGGCTTGACCGTGGCCTGGAGATAGGAAGGAGCTGTTCCTTTCACTGCCCTGTAGGCTAGCCCCAGAGTCTTAAACTGGATGCGAGCAGCTACTGGGAGCCAGTGTAGGAACATGAGAAGGGGAGTTGTGTGGGAGAACTTAGGGCAGTTGAACACCAGACGAGCTGCAGCTTTCTGAACAAGCTCCAGAGGTTTGATGGTTGACGCCGGGGCGCCAGCAAGGAGGGAGTTGCCGTAGTCGAGCCGGGAGATGACCAGAGCCTGGATGAGCACCTGTGCCATCTCGTTGGTGAGGAATGGGCGAATTCTCCTGATGTTATAGAGGAGAAATCTGCAGGAGCGAGCAACCGATGCAACGTTTGCAGCAAACGACAGTTGGTCATCCAGGATCACACCCAGATTCCTCGCAGTCCGAGTTGGAGTCACCACGGTGTGGTCAATGATGATGGCCAGGTCTCGGTGCAGGCAACGTTTCCCCAGGAGGAACATCAGCTCTGTCTTGTCCAGATTGAGCTTCAGGTGGTATGTTCCCATCCCCTCCGAGATGTCAGTCAAGCACGCAGCAACGCGTGTCTCTACTTGTGTGTCAGAGGGAGGAAAGGACAAGATCAGCTGGGTGTCATCGGCATAACAATGGTAAGAGAAGTCATGTGAGCGAATAACAGAACCAAGGGATGTCGTGTACAGGGAGAGAAGGAGAGGACCCAGAACCGAACCCTGTGGAACACCTGTAGTCAGTTTGCGAGGCTCACAGATCCCCTCCATGTCACCTGGTAGGAGCGACCTGTCAGGTAGGTTGCAAACATTGAGAGTGTAGAGGCTGTGACACCCAACCCCTCGAGGGTAGAGAGGAGGATCTGGTGGTTCACTATGTCGAACGCAGCTGACAGGTCCAGGAGTATCAGGACAGAGGAGAGAGAATTTGTTCTCGAAGAGTGCAGCGATTCTGTCACTGCAAGGAGGGCCGTCTCTGTCGAGTGACCCACCCTAAACCCAGACTGGTTGAGGTCCAGGAGGTTGTTCTGGTGGAGGTACAAAGAAAGTTGGTTAAAGACAGCACGTTCGAAGATTTGGATAGAAAGGGTAGAAGGGAAACCGGTCTGTAGTTTTTGATGTCAGAGGGGTTAAGTGATGGTTTCTTGAGAAGGGGGGTGACTAGCAGTCTTGAAGGCAGATGGAAAGCATCCTGCCTGGAGGGAGGTGTTGATGAGGTGGGTTAGATAGGGAAAGACTTCAGGTGCTATACACTGAAGAAGAGGGGGAGGGGACCGGGTCAAGGGAGCATGTGGTGGGGCGACTGGATGTGATGAGGTTGAGAACCTCGTCGGGGGAGAGGGGAGCAAGGTGGGATAGGGTGGGACGTGGAGAGGTGAGGGAGGGTGCGATAGTGCAAGCAGCACTAACTGGGTGGTGAGAAAAAGAGGATCTGATGTCGTTTACCTTCTTGTCAAAGAAGTTAGCGAAGTCATCAGGGAAAAGGCCGGAAGTAGGGGGAGGAGGTGGGGGTTGAAGAAGTGTAGAGAAGGTTTCAAAGAGTTTTTTAGGATTAGAGGATAGGATTTTAGAGCGATAGAAGGCAGCCTTAGCAGCAGAAAGGGAGGAGGAGAAAGTGGAAAGAAGAGATTGGAAGTTGAGAAGGTCATCTGGGAGTTTGCCTTTTCTCCATTTGCGCTCTGCCACTCTCAGGCTCTGTCTGTCAGTACTTACTGAGTCGGTCAGCCAAGGGGCAGGTGGAGTTGGGCATGGAGGCCTGGAGGTGAGGGGACAGAGATTGTCCAGAGAAGAGGAGAGGGTAGGGAAAAGAAGATCAGTAGCAGTGTTAGGGAGTAGGAGAGAGAAAGATTCAGGTGTAGGGAGGATCGAGGTAACAGAGGAAGGAAGATCAGTGGCGGCGAGAGAGCAGAGGTGTCTACGGGTGGAAACCATGCGGGTAGGGGAAGGGGCTGAGGGGGGTGAAGAGAATGAGAGAGAGTAGGACATGAAATAGTGGTCAGAGAGCTGGAGGGGAGTAACAGAGAGATTGGAAATAGGACAGTGTCTAGTAAATGTAATGTCCAGCTGGTTGCCAGCCTTGTGGGTAGGAGGAGAGGGTGAGAGGTGAAGGTCAAAGGAGGAGAGGATCTAGCTTGTTAGTGTGGATGTTGAAGTCACCGAGAAGGATAAATGCAGAGTCATCAACAGGGAAGTACAAGACAAGTGTGTCAAGCTCCTCCAGAAACTCACCAAGGGGCCTGGTGGGTGGTACACAACCACGATGGTGAGTTTGACTGGATAAGAGACAGTAACAGTATGTAATTCAAAAGAGGGCGGAGAAAATTGTGGAATGGAAACAAGAGAGTATTTCCATTTCAGGGAGATCAGCAGGCCAGTACCACCGCCCCGCCTCCCAGCTCTGGGAGTGTGAGAAAAAGTATACACATCAGACAGAGCTGCGGGTGTGGTAGTGTTTTCTGGCATGATCCAGGTCTTAGTTAGAGCAAGAAGGTGAGGGAGAGCAAGGCTGCATAGCCTGAGATAAACTCAGCGTTCGGCACCTCAAACTGGCAATTCCAGAGCCCACCCGTCACCACTTGTTCAACGTGAGTGGAGAGTGGGATAGATGAGATTGGTAGGGTCACAGCGCCTAGGTGTGACCCAATGTCTATGCCAGCCCCAGGAAGAGGAAAGGACAGGAATGCGAAGGAAACACATAGTCTATACTAGGTCCACAAAATACAGATGACTGACCTGATCTAAAAAGAGCAGTCCGTGCTTGACGAAGTCTTGGCTTGAAAAAGTCACGCTTGACACTTGTTTGCCTGACGCTTCCAAGTAGCAGCAGTGATTTAAAGAACACTGATTGCTAATTGTCTGCCAGGAGTGCAGGCCACACCTGGCCACTTAACACCCAATTGGCCAAAGAGGTACACTGAAAACAGGCTTATTGCCCAGAAACTGGTCACTTGTGTAAAACTCTATCAAATCTCACACAATACTATTAACAGCAAGTTACCAAGGAATATATTTATAAGTTAAAAGGATAACTAAGTCAAAACAGCTAGGCAACAAGAAATATTTAAGGACACACTAGGTGAAAAACAGCTACAGCTACAATAAGTAAATAAGACAAGTAAGTAAATAGAGTAAGACAGCTACAGTTAGAATAAGATCCCACTAGGAACCAGCAGCAGATGTATAAACATGGTGCTACACTTCATCCTCCAACACCTGGACTCTACAGGAGCCTATGTTGGGATCCTGTTTGTGGATTTCAGCTTCACCTTCAACACCATCATCCCAGATCTGCTGCAGGACAAGCTTTCCCGGCTGCACGTGCCTGACTCCCCCAGCAGGTGGATCACTGACTTCCTATCTGACAGGAAGCAGCATGTGAAGCTGGGGAAACAAGTTTCTGACTCCCAGTCCCTCGGTACTGGTTCCCCTTAAGGCTGTGTCCTTTCCCCTCTACTCTTCTCCCTATATACAAACAGCTGCACCTCCAGTCACCAGTCAGTCAGGCTCCTGAAGTTTGCTGATGACATCACCCTCATTGGGCTCATCTCTGGTGGGGATGAGCCTGTCTACAGGTGGGAGATTGACTATCTGGTGTCCTGGTGTGACCAAAACAACGTGGAGCTCAATGCTCTAAAGACATCGGAGGTTGTTTTGAACTTCAGAAAGAACCCAGCTCCACCCACCCCCATCACCCTGTGTGGCCCCCCAGTGGACACTGTGGAATCCCTCTGCTTCCTGGCCACCATCATACCCAAGACAGCAGAGGATGTTCTTCCAGTGGCAGCTGAAGAAGTTCACCATGACAAAGCCAATAATGCTGCACTTTTACACCACCATCATTGAGTCCACCCAATCCCCCTCCATTACTATCTGGTATGCTGCTGCCACTGCCAAGGACAAGGGCAGACTGCACCATATCATTGGCTCTAATGAGAAGGTGATTGACTGCAACCTGCCATCCCTGCAGGAGCTGTATGCCTGAAGGACACTGAGGCGAGCAGGAAAGCTCATGATCGACCCTTCCCACCCAGGCCATGGTCTCTTCAAAAACCTCCCCTCTGGCAAGAGGTTAAGGTCTATAAAAACCAGAACCTCGCGTCACAAGAACAGCTTCTTCTCCACAACAGTAGGCCTTTCCAACAAGCCTCCAGACACCCACAGATACCTAGACTGCCCCCCACCCACCCCTATCCCCTTTGACCCTCTCTCCACACCACAACATGACATACACCTACATAGTACATGCAAACACATTCACATGCACAAACACAGTGCAATATACAGTGCATCCGGAAAGTATTCACACCCCTTCACTTTCCCCACATTTTGTTATGTTACAGCCTTATTCCAAAATGGATTAAATTCCTTTTTTTCTCATCAATCTACACACAATACCCCATAATGACAAAGCGAAAAAGGTTTTGTAGAAATTTTTGCAAATTTATTAAAAATAAAAAACTGAAATATTGCATGTACATAAGTATTCACACCCTTTACTCGGTACTTGGTTGAGGCACCCTTGGCAGCGATTACAGCCTCAAGTCTTCTTGGGTATGAAGCTACAAGCTTGGCACACCTATATTTGGGGTATTTCTCCCATTCTTCTCTGCAGATCCTCTCGAGCTCTGCAAAGTTAGATGGGGAGCGTCGCTGCACAGTTATTTTCAGGTCTTTCCAGAGATGTTCAATGGGGTTCAAGTCTGGGCTCTGGCTGGGCCACTCAAGGACATTCACAGACATATCTCGAAGCCACTCCTTCGTTGTTTTGGCTGTGTGCTTGGGGTCGTTGTCGTGTTGAAAGGTAAACCTTCGCCCCAGTCTGAGGTCCTGAGTGCTCTGGAGCAGGTTTTCATCAAAGATCTCTCTGTACTTTGCTCCATTCCTCTTTCCCTCAATCCTGACTAGTCTCCCAGTTCCTGCTGCTGAAAAACATCCCCACAGCATGATGCTGCCACCACCATGCTTCACTGTAGGGATGGTATTAGCAAGGTGATGAGAGGTGCCTGGTTTCCTCCAGACGTGACGTTTGGCATTCAGGCCAAAAAGTTCAATCTTGGTTTCATCAGACCAGAGAATCTTGTTTCTCAGGGTCTGAGAGTCCTTTAGGTGCTTTCTGCCTTCTGTATGTGGACACCTTGCATAAGCCTGAACTACCCTGTAAATAACTCTAAATAACGACAACAACTTCTCATTCTATAAATAAGTTATTTTTTTATTATTTTATTTATAAAATTTTCAATTAACAGGGATAGACAAGACAGATCACAAAAACAATAAATCCCCCCACCTCCCCCCTCCCCCCACCCCTAAGCAAATCAAACAGACACAACGACAATAACAAAAGCAACCATAACAACAGAACTGCTCTTAAGATACAAAAAGAAATTACGTTCGGCACCATCTTTTAAATGGGATAGATGCGAATAGATGTCTCAGACTGAAGGTAAAAAAATAAAAAATTTAAGAAAAATTAAAAAGGAAAAATGTACAGTACTACTACTACTTTTGGCTGCTCCCGTTAGGGGTCGCCACAGCGGATCATCCGTTTCCATTTCTTCCTGTCATCTGCGTCTTCCTCTGTCACACCAGCCACCTGCATGTCTTCCCTCACCACATCCATAAAGCTCCTCTTTGGCCTTCCTCTTCTCCTCTTCCCTGGCAGCTCCATATTCAGCATCCTTCTCCCAATATACCCAGCATCTCTCCTCCACACATGTCCACACCATCTCAATCTTGCCTCTCTTGCTTTGTCTCCAAACCGTCCAATCTGAGCGGTCCCTCTAATATAATCGTTCCTAATCATGTCCTTCTTCGTTACTCCCAGTGAAAATCTTAGCATCTTCAACTCTGCCACCTCCAGCTCCGCCTCCTGTCTTTTCGTCAGTGCCACTGTCTCCAAACCATATAACATAGCTGGTCTCACAACCATCTTGTAAACTTTCCCTTTAACTCTTGCTGATACCCTTCTGTCGCAAATCACTCCTGACACACTTCTCCACCCACTCCAACCTGCCTGCACTCTCTTTTTCACCTCTCTACTGCACTCCCCGTTACTTTGGACAGTTGACCCCAAGTATTTAAACTCAAATGCCTTGGTCACCTCCACTCCTTGCATCCTGACCATTCCACTGTCCTCTCTCTCATTCACGCATAAGTATTCCGTCTTGCTCCTACTGACTATCATTCCTCTTCTCTCCAGTGCATACCTCCACCTCTCCAGGCTCTCCTCAACCTGCACCCTACTCTCGCTACAGATCACAATGTCATCCGCGAACATCATCGTCCATGGAGACTCCTGCCTGATCTTGTCCGTCAACCTGTCCATCACCATTGCAAACAAGAAAGGGCTCAGAGCCGATCCTTGATGTAATCCCACCTCCACCTTGAACCCATCTGTCATTCCAACCGCACACCTCACCATTGTCACACTTCCCTCATACGTATCCTGCACCACTCCTACATACTTCTCTGCAACTCCTGACTTCCTCATACAATACCACACCTCCTCTCTCGGCACTCTGTCATAAGCTTTCTCTAAATCTACAAAGACACAATGCAACTCTTTCTGGCCTTCTCTATACTTCTCAATCAACATTCTCAAAGCAAACATCGCATCTGTGGCGCTCTTTCGTGGCATGAAACCATACTGCTGCTCGCTGATCGTCACCTCTCCTCTTAACCTAGCTTCTATTACTCTTTCCCAAATCTTCATGCTGTGGCTGATCAACTTTATACCTCTGTAGTTGTTACAGTTCTGCACATCGCCCTTGTTCTTGAAAATCGGTACCAGTATGCTTCTTCTCCACTCCTCAGCCATCCTCTCACTTTCCAGGATTGGGTTAAACAATCTAGTTAAAAACTCCACTGCCATCTCTCCTAAACATCTCCATGCCTCCACAGGTATGTCATCAGGACCAACTGCCTTTCCATTCTTCATCCTCTTCATAGCTGCCCTCACTTCCTCCTTGCTAATCCGCTGAACTTCCTGATTCACTATCCCTACAGTATAAAGACTTAATACAATGTAGTATATAAATTAACTCCCCCCCCCCAAAGAAAAACATTTTCAATTCAAGATGACTTTGACAGATAAGAAAGGAATGGTTGCCACATTGAGTTAAAGGTTGCAGACTTAAGAGAGACAGTGTATCGAATCTTCTCCATATGTAGCAGATTGGTGATTTCAGCTAACCAGGTTCTAAACACAGGCACCTCTTCACCCTTCCACTTTGTGAGTATAATCATTTTTGCAACAACCATGCCATAATGTATTGTCTTCTGTTCCAAGTGAGACAGAGTTAGATGATGCTTGGTTTCCCTCAGGATGGTGGTGTATGAGTCTGGTGTGAGGTCACAACTATATACATCAGAAAAGCATTTAAAAATATCTGACCAGAACTTATTTAGTTTAGGGCAAGACCAAAAAAGATGGCCCAGTGTGCCCTCCACTGCTTTACATTTCAGGCAGATTGGGGAAACAGAGGGATAAAATGCGTGTAGCTTGGTACAGTAGTGCAGCCTATGAATCACTTTAAATTGGATAAATTGGTGTCGGGAGTTTATAGAACAGTTGTGGATCGCTTTAAGGCTTGTTTCCCAACCCTCATCTTCGATTGCCATACCAAGATCCTCCCAAGCTTCTTTTAAGTGCTGTGTGAAGACTGAATTGTGTGTTGTAAAAACATCAACAAATCTAGTAACAAGTCTCCTTGAATGAGGGGGCTGATTCATAAGGGTATATAAGTTGACAGCGGCAGGGAACACCTCAAAGTTAGGTAGGTTGGTACGGACGTAGTCTCTAATCTGGAGATAACGGAAGAAATGGGATGCAGGGAGTGCATACTTTTCCCTTAACGGTGCGAAGGTGGCGAATGCATTATCTATATAAAGGTTTGCAATAGTGATGATACCTTTGTTTCTCCAAATTGTGAAGGCATTATCAGTTAGAGAAGGGGAAAAGGCATGGTTGTTGCAAACAGGAGTGTAGGCAGAGCTGTCAAGTAGAGCAAACACTTTCCTAATTTGATACCAGATTTTTAGAGAGTTAATAAGCATAAAGTTATCACCCACAGTGGCTTTTGGAGGTACGTTCCTAGCGAAGAGAAGAGCGGGGAGAGAGCTTTTGGTGATATCCTGCTCTATTGCAAGCCATGACGGGGTGGAGGTGGTGAGACTGTTTGGGTACGCGCCTTGCCAGTACATCAACGCTCTGCAGTTGGCAGCCCAGTAGTAGGATTGGAAATTAGGCAGACTGAGACCCCCTGCACTTTTGGGTTTGAGTATGTGCTTTTTGGCTATATGATGTGCCTTGTATCCCCAGACAAAGGGAAGGACTCGAGTCTAGTAGCTTAAAGAAAGACTTGGGCAAAAATATTGGTAGATTCTGGAAGAGGTATATAAACCTGGGGAGAGCCACCATTTTAACTGCGTTGACTCCTCCTATCATGGATAAAGGTAAGAACCTCCAGGTTTCAATATTGGATTTCAATTTGTCTACCATGCTCAAGTAGTTCAGTTTATAAATCAGTTTGGGATCTCTAGGGATGACCACGCCTAAATATTTAATCTCATCTGTAGTAATGCGGAAGGGAACATTTTTTACAAATGTTGAGTTCAACTTCCCTTTAAGCTGCATGAATTCGCTTTTGTCCCAGTTTATAGTGTACCCAGAAAGTTCACCAAACTCTGTAATTAGTTCTAGTAAGGGCAGTAGAGATTCTTCGGGGCGGGAGAGAAGCAGAGCCACATCATCCACGTAGAGCGAGATGTGGTGATCCACCTTGCCTAGCATCAATGGGGCTATAGAGGGATGATTTCTTATACTAATAGCAAGGGGCTCCATGGCGAGTGCGAATAGTAACGGGCTTAAAGGGCAGCCTTGACGGCAGGAGCGGTGCAATGTAAAGGCGGGTGATTTATCACTGTTGGTGATAACTGAGGCTGTTGGGCTGGCGTATAGCATTTTGACCCATGAGGTGAAATTGTCACCTAGGCCAAACTCTCTCAACACTGTCAAAATATATCTCCATTCAACCTGATCAAAGGCTTTTTGGGCATCGAGTGCCAAGACAGCAATACTGGCGTCTTTATCATATTTAGAGTACATTATATTCATTAATCGTCTGACGTTAAAGAAGGAAAATCTTCCTGGGATAAATCCAGTTTGGCCATGGTGGATTATAGTTGCTATACCTCTATTAAGTCTGTTTGCAAGTATCTTGGTGAACACCTTTAAGTCACAGCCGAGGAGGGCAATAGGACGGTATGATGCTGGATCGGTTTCATCCTTATCTTTCTTCAATAACAAGGATATGTTAGCCGCGTACAGGGATTCAGGGAGACGTCCCGTTGCAATAGAATGATTAAACATCCTTAACATAATGGGAGAGACTTTGTCCGAGTGTGCTTTATAGAACTCTGTGCCATACCTGTCCGGTCCGGCAGCCTTCCCGTTAGGGAAAGAGCGTATTGCTTCTGTAACTTCCTCTAAAGTTATGTCTGCATTTAATTCAGTTTGCACCGAGGCACACAGTTTAGATAGGCGTAGAGCGCTGAGAAGGTCTGAAATCCGCGCTGTATCAGCAGTGATTCTCGAGGTGTAGAGATTCTCATAGAATTCACGGAAACACTCGATCTGTTGAGGCTCTGTGGATATAGAGCCCGTTCTGGTTTTAATTTTATTAATCACTCGTTTGGCCTGAATACCCCTAAGTTGGCGCACTAATAGTTTATCCGGCTTGTCGCTCATCTCCAAGTGTTTTTGTTTCAATTTCAATAACATTTTGCTGACCTGGTCGGAGAGAATAGTTATATTTGAATTGTAGTTTCATTATGTCATTAAGTGTGGAGGGCGAAGCTGACGATCTATATTCATTCTCAAGTGCTGAAAGCTTAACAGAAATGTCCGACATTTCTTTCATTCTGTCCTTTTCCAACTTGGCCTCCTAAGCGATAATATGGCCACGCACGACAGCCTTAAGGGCTTCCCACAAAGTGGAGTCGCTTACATCAGGAGCGTCCTTCTCAGCCAAGTAGCCAGTAGGCTGTGGTGAGTTCACCATGTGTATTGGGGATTGTTCATCCTTAAGTAAGAGAGGGTTGAATCACCAGTGGTATGCGGGCCTCGCCATTTTCATATCAAGTTTAAATTCTACGGGGCTATGGTGGTCTGATATCAACATGCTGTGATACTTGGTGGAAATGATGCCCGAGGACAGCTTGGCGTCTATTAGAAAGTAGTCGATTCTTGTATAAGATTTATGCAGCTGTGAAAAAAAAAGAATAATCTCTACCAGACGGGTGCTGCTGCCTCCAAATATCAACCAGGTTCAACGACCCCATCAGATGATTAAGGGCTATGGTGGAGTTAGACGGGGAAATGGGGCGCGTAGAACTTCTGTCGGTGCAACAGTCTAATAGAGCATTAAAATCTCCACCGGTGATTAGGTGGGTGGTCGATAGATCAGGGATAAGATTAAAAACTTTTCTAAAACAACCAGGGTCGTCAGAGCTGGGTGCATATATATTCAGGAGGGTGACATGCCGGCCGTGATAAAACACTGCCTGTTACTGTAAGATAACGACCATTCGGCTCAGAGATGGTCGAGACGTGAACAAACGGGACATTCCTGCGAGTTAATATGGCGACTCCTCTGGCTTTGGACGGAAAGGTGGACTGAAATACCTGAGATACCCAGCTCCATTTTAACCTCCGCTGTTCTGTGTGCTTAATATGCGTTTCTTGTAAAAGCATTATATCCCCAGATAAGGATTTCAAGTGCGAGAAACCCTTTCCTCTTTTCAGATTGGACCCTAAGCCTTTCACATTCCAGCTGAGTAGGGTTAGGCTGCCGCCTAGTGGCGAGCCTGTGTAACCTGTTGCAGCCATACAGAAACATCATGCGACGCATCCTCATCAATAATAATGCTGTCGGAGACAGTACTGAGCAGAGAGAGCAGAAACTCGAACAGAGAAAAACGCATAACAAACCTTCCCCCGCCCACTTCCCCGAACCAAGTAAAGCGCAAGTTCCCTCATGAACACGGAGAAACCGCTAAACACAGCAATGAAATAACCCCAACGTTACCTCTGCAGAGGAGAGCGGCGGGCTACGTAGTATACCTTATCGGTGTAGTGAGGAAGCTCTGTCCACCCTCACGTCCGTAGCACTCACACGGCCAGTTCAAGTTGAGCAAAGCGGGGATCACAACCCCCCCCCCCCCGGTATGAGGGTGAGTCAACACGGAGACCCACTGGCAGCGGCTAGACGCCATGCTGTCTATGAAAGCTTCGGCATCTGCGGGTTTCTGGAATATTTGCTGTTGGTTTCCATGGGTGGTGATCGGTCTCGCAGGGAAAAGGAGGCCGTGTTTTATCCCTGCATCGCTCGGCTTCCTCTTCGCTCCGTCAAAGGCTCGGCGTTGCTCGGCTGCTCCAGGCGGGAAGTCTGGGCACACGTTGATCCGAGCTCCGTTACAGGACAGAGGAGATGGTCGGCGGGCAGCGAGCTTCAACATCTTCTCCTTCTCCGGAAAGTGGCGGATTTTGGCGATCACGGTGCGCGGTCTTGCGGGCGATGGTTGCGCGCCTACGCGGCGCGCCCGGTTCACTTTCAGTCCACCGGGGAAGTTCTGCACTCCCAGGAGTTTAGGTAAGAACCCCGCACCGAACTCCGTTGGGTTGCCGCCCTCAGCTTTCTCTGGTGGACCAATGGTTTTGATGTTGGAGCGTCTGGAACGGCCTTCTAGCTCAATCCGCTTCCTCTTCGTGGCTTTGCTGGTCTCAGCCAGCTCATCACACCGCTTCTCCGGGGCTGCGGTACGGGTCTCGTAGCCGGTAGCGCACTCCTGCAAGTCAGCAATGCGAGCTGAGTGGTCGGTTAGTGAAGTTTAGTCTGCATTTAGTTTAGTGTCCAGCGTATTGAGCCTCGCCCTCATGTCCCCGTCTAGTTTCTGGATAGCGGTTAAGATGCTAGCCAGGGTAGGCTGAGGGCTCGTGGTGTCGCCGGTAGCGCTGCGGTTGCTAGCCATTGCGGTTAAGCTGCTAGCCAGGGTAGGCTGAGGGCTCGTGGTGTCGCCGGTAGTGCTGGGGTTGCTAGCCATAGGGGTTAAGATGCTAGCCAGGGTAGGCTGAGGGCTCGTGGTGTCGCCATAGCGGTTAAGATGCTAGCCAGGGTAGGCTGAGGGCTCGTGGTGTCGCCGGTAGTGCTGCGGTTGCTAGCCATTTCGGTTAAGATGCTAGCCAGGGTAGGCTGAGGGCTCGTGGTGTCGCCGGTAGTGCTGGGGTTGCTAGCCATTTCGGTTAAGCTGCTAGCCAGGGTAGGCTGAGGGCTCGTGGTGTCGCCGGTAGTGCTGCGGTTGCTAGCCATTTCGGTTAAGATGCTAGCCAGGGTAGGCTGAGGGCTCGTGGTGTCGCCGGTAGTGCTGGGGTTGCTAGCCATTTCGGTTAAGCTGCTAGCCAGGGTAGGCTGAGGGCTCGTGGTGTCGCCGGTAGTGCTGCGGTTGTTAGCCATTTCGGTTAAGATGCTAGCCAGGGTAGGCTGAGGGCTCGTGGTGTCGCCGGTAGCGCTGCGGTTGCTAGCCACTGCGGTTAAGCTGCTAGCCAGGGTAGGCTGAGGGCTCCTGGTGTCGCCGGTAGCGCTGCGGTTGCTAGCCATTGCGGTTAAGATGCTAGCCAGGGTAGGCCGAGGGCTCGTGGTGTCGCCGGTAGTGCTGGGGTTGCTAGCCATAGGGGTTAAGCTGCTAGCCAGGGTAGGCTGAGGGCTCGTGGTGTCGCCGCTAGCGCTGCGGTTGCTAGCCATAGCGGTTAAGATGCTAGCCAGGGTAGGCTGAGGGCTCGTGGTGTCGCCGGTAGCGCTGGGGTTGCTAGCGATAGCAGTTAAGATGCTAGCCAGGGTAGGCTGAGGGCTCGTGGTGTCGCCGGTAGTGCTGCGGTTGCTAGCCATTTCGGTTAAGATGCCAGCCAGGGTAGGCTGAGGGCTCGTGGTGTCGCCAGTAGTGCTGGGGTTGCTAGCCATTTCGGTTAAGCTGCTAGCCAGGGTAGGCTGAGGGCTCGTGGTGTCGCCGGTAGTGCTGCGGTTGTTAGCCATTTCGGTTAAGATGCTAGCCAGGGTAGGCTGAGGGCTCGTGGTGTCGCCGGTAGCGCTGGGGTTGCTAGCCATTTCGGTTAAGATGCTAGCCAGGGTAGGCTGAGGGCTCGTGGTGTCGCAGCTAGCGCTGCGGTTGCCAGCCATTGCGGTTAAGCTGTTAGCGTCGCCGTCGGCGTCAGAAGTGGCTTTGTCCTCTTCGGGAGACAATTATTGGTTCGTTGTCTTATTCTTATTGTTATGTCGTCTCTTGGTCATAGTATTTGCGGCGTGAGTGTGTTTTATTCTAAATTTGTAGTGAGGGTTGCGGAGCTTCCCTGTCACGCGGCTACTCCGCGCTGTGTTCAGGCCACGCCCCCTGTACGTCAGCTCTCCTTCAGACGTCTCATTCCGCATTGTTGGAAATAGAGTAGTCGCCATGTTCCCAGGGTTTCCATATTATTGCACCTTACTGCGCCTATTTTCATTTATTTCTATCCTAGGGTCCGCGGTCGTGTACGGATCGATTGGCCACTAAATTGGGAGGAAAAAAAGGGGAAAATCAGAAATAGATTTATGGGAAAAAACTTTTTTTTTCCTGTATCTGTGTTGATATTCCACTCCTCATTAGTTGAGCACTCACAACACCATTGACGGTTTCGGAAAAAAACTATGTATATATATATATATATATATATATACACTCACTGGCCACTTTATTAGGTACACCTTGCTAGTACTGGGTTGGACCCCCTTTTGCCTTCAGAACTGCCTTAATCCTTCGTGGCATAGATTCAACAAGGTACTGGAAACATTCCTCAGAGAGTTTGGTCCATATTGACATGATAGCATCACGCAGTTGCTGCAGATTTGTCGGCTGCACATCCATGACGTGAATCTCCCGGTCCGCCACATCCCAAAGGTGCTCTATTGGATTGAGATCTGGTGACTGTGGAGGCCATTTGAGTACAGTGAACTCATTGTCATGTTCAAGAAACCAGTCTGAGATGATTCAAGCTTTATGACATGGCGCGTTATCCTGCTGGAAGTAGCCATCAGAAGATGGGAACACTGTGGTCATAAAGGGATGGACATGATCAGCAACAATACTCAGGTAGGCTGTGGCATTGACACGATGCTCAATTGGTACTAAGGGGCCCAAAGTGCGCCAAGAAAATATTCCCCACACCATTACACCACCACCACCAGCCTGAACCGTTGATACAAGGCAGGATGGATCCATGCTTTCATGTTGTTGACGCCAAATTCTGACCCTACCATCCGAATGTCGCAGCAGAAATCGAGACTCATCAGACCAGGCAACGTTTTTCCAATCTTCTATTGTCCAGTTTTGGTGAGCCTGTGCGAATTGTAGCCTCAGTTTCCTGTTCCTAGCTGACAGGAGTGGCACCCGGTGTGGTCTTCTGCTGCTGTAGCCCATCTGCCTCAAGGTTCGACGTGTTGTGCGTTCAGAGATGTTCTTCTGCATACCTCAGTTGTAATGAGTGGTTATTTGAGTTACTGTTGCCTTTCTATCAGCTCGAACCAGTCTGGCCATTCTCCTCTGACCTCTGGCATCAACAAGGCATTTTCACCCACAGAACTGCCGCTCACTGGATATTTTCTCTTTTTTGGACCATTCTCTGTAAACCCTAGAGATGGTTGTGTGTGAAAATCCCAGTAGATCAGCGGTTTCTGTAATACTCAGACCAGCCCGTCTGGCACCAACAACCATGCCACGTTCAAAGTCACTTAAATCACCTTTCTTCCCCATTCTGATGCTCGGTTTGAACTGCAGCAGATCGTCTTGACCATGTCTACATGCCTAAATGCATTGAGTTGCTGCCATGTGATTGGCTGATTAGAAATTTGCATTAACGAGCAGTTGGACAGGTGTGCCTAATAAAGTGGCTGGTGAGTGTATATATATATATATATATATATATATATATATATATATATATATATATATACACACACATATATAAACTCAACACAAAAAGTAAGGAAATGTGTGTTTGGTATATTATGTCTTTGTTGTAACAATGCTTCTTGGCAGTAAATCTTCTATTAGGCAGCTGATGGTCAGCACCTGGGGGACCAGAAGCTCAACACAAGAGTCAACAGCAACAGCAAAATAAGCTGTTTGGCATTGGCAGAGAAGATCTGGCAAATGTTTCATGGGCGCAACCCATGGAACAGGCTTGTTTTGCTATGTATTAAAAGTTTTTTTCCTACACCTGTATTGCTATTCCACTCATTAGTTGAGCACTTTTATCAACACCGTTGACAGTTTCAAAAAAAACAAACAAACAAGCCCTGTAGTATATCCATCCATCCATTATCTTAACCGCTTATCCTGCTCTCAGGGTGGCGGGGATGCTGGAGCTTTTCACCCAGCAGTCACTGGGCAGCAGGCGGGGAGACACCCTGGACAGGCCACCAGGCCATCACAGGGCCCACACACACACACACACCCACTCATTCCTAGGGACAATTTAGTACGGCCGAGTCACCTGACCTACATGTCACCTCCCGACCCCAAAACCAATAGGAAAATATTTCGTAATTCATTTGAAAAATTTCTGTCATGGCATAAATTACATACACTTTGGATTTGCGCTTTTCACTGAAAATTCAGTTACAAAACTTGAAGAATGAAAAGGTTTTTGAGGTTGTGTAGGATTCACTCCTTTCCATGGAATGTTCCTGGTCTCAGTGGAGTGTCAGTTTTGGGAGAAAGATGTCTGAGCTGACGTTTCTTTATGGAACTCTGTTGTGTTGTCAGGTGGTAAATAAAGCTTCAGCGGAGAAGTTGTTTGATAATGTTGTCTCTCTTCATACTTAGAACAGTTTTTACCATGAAACCTTGGTACCATCTCTTCTTCTGACAGTTTCACCAGTGGGTCTGTAGGCCAATGTTCCCTCACAGCATCACAGATGCATGGCTGATTGTGATGGCTGCTTATCAGGACACGAAAGGAAAATACAATGACATTTAATGTCGCTACCAAACAGAATAATTAAAATATAAAAACAAATACTCTCAATTTACCAGTCAATCTTCATTCCAACCCTCCCCTATGGTCATGAGCTCTGGGTAGTGACCGAAAGGGTGAGATCGTGGATACAAGCGGCTGAAATGAGCTTCCTCCGTAGGGTGTCTGGGCTCAGCCTTAGAGATAGGGTGAGGAGCTCGGACATCCAGAGGGAGCTCGGAGTAGAGCCGCTGCTCCTTCACGTTGAAAGGAGCCAGTTGAGGTGGTTCGGGCATCAGATTAGGATGCCTCCTGGATGCCTTCCTTTGGAGGTTTTCCGGGCACGGCCAACTGGGAGGAGACCCCAAGGTAGACCCAGAACCCGCGGGAGGGACTACATGTCCAACCTGACCTAGGAATGCCTTGGGATCCCCCAGGAGGAGCTGGAGGGCGTTGCTGTGGAGAGGGACGTCTGGAGTGCCCTACTTAGCTTGCTGCCACTGCGACCCGACTCCGAGAAGTGGCTGAAGATGAATGCATGAATGAAAAACAAATAATTGCTCAGTATATGTCATTACTACTCTGTCGTTATTAGTCTTTTATTTTTACTCTGTCAGGCATTATTATGGGCAGTCATTCTTGTCTGGTAATGTCCATATCAGGTAATGTCCATATCTGGTAATGTCCATATCGTCAGTCTGTCTCTTATTTCTGATGTTGACTGTCTTCTTTCCTCCAGGTAGGGCGGCCTAGCAACATCGGACAGGCACAGCCAATCATTGACCAGCTAGCAGAGGAGGCGCGTGCCTTCAACAGGATCTATGTGGCATCTGTTCACCCTGACCTCTCAGACGATGACATCAAAAGTGTGTTTGAGGCCTTTGGCAGAATCAAGTCCTGTATGTTAGCAAGAGACACCACGACAGCCAGACATAAAGGCTATGGTTTCATAGGTGAGCAGAGAAATCTGTTTTAGTCAGAATCAGAATCATCTTTATTTGGCAATGTATGTTTGCACGTACATGGAATTTGACTCCAGTTTAGTAGCTCTCAATGTACTTAGAATCACAGCACAACAATCTTCAGGAATATATGCAAGGAATGATCACAGAAAGTTGAATCAATTTATCTGGACACAACGTATTGGGAGAAACGTTCATCACTAATTTTCATCATCAAACAACGATCATTGTCATATACAAATATGGGCGTGACCATTAACTAGAGTTACAAGGGCCATGTTTACTATTCACAGAGGGTTGGGGAATAGTTGCAATCACAGCACTGTAAGATGGAGACAGATGTACTCTTAGCCCCCCCCCCCCCCCCCCCGGTCCAGGGATGGTCGTTCCGTCTTCACATAGATGGTCTCTTTGGCTCCCCATTCAAACCAGTGTTCCTTCCTATGAAGGATGTGCACATCCTCATCCTTGAAAGAGTGGCCACTGGTCTGTAGATGGTGTAGACTGTGGAGTCCTGGCCTGACGTGTTCGCTGTCCTGTGTCTAACCTGTCATACAACTCACCATATGCCTTTTTCTTTACTTTCGCCACCTCTCTCTTCGCTTTACGCTGCATCTCCTTGTACTCCTGTCTACTTTCTTCATCTCTCTGACTATACCGCTTCTTCTTTGCCGACCTCTTCATCTGTATACTTTGCTGTACTTGCTCATTCCACCACCAAGTCTCCTTGTTTTCCTCCCTCTGTCTAGATGACACACCAAGTACCTTCCTAGCTGTCTCCCTCACTATTTCTGCAGTGATCCAACCATTCCCTAATCCTCTGTGAATAGTACACACGGCCATTTTAACTCTAGTTAATGGTCACAACAATTTGCATATGAAACCAATCATTGTTTTCCATCATTATGCCACTGTATTGTTTATAAGGGTGGGGATCCCTGCAGTCAGATGAAACTTAAGAGGTCACTTAGATGAGTAATGAAACGTTTCTCTCAATAAATGTTGTGTCCAGATGAACTGATTCAACTCTCTTTGATTTTCTTACCTGGATTATTGAGCATGCATGATGATGCAGTCAGCATGGGATTGCACTACATCTACCAACACCTAGATGCCCCAGGGACATACGCAAGGGTCCTGTTTGTGGACTTCAGCTCAGCATTCAACACCATCATCCCAGATATCCTCCACTCCAAACTCACCCGGCTCACTGTACCAGCCCCCATCAGCCAGTGGATTAAAAACTGCCTGACAGACAGGAGGCAGCTGGTGAGGCTGGGGAAAATCACATCCAGCACCCAGACAATCAGCACTGGCGCCCCCCAGGGACGTGTGCTCTTCTCTCTGCTCTTCTCGCTCTACACAAATTACTGCACCTCAGGTGACCTGTCTGTTAAACTCCTGAAGTTTACAGATGACACAACCATCATTGGCCTTATCCAGGATGGTGATGAGTCTTCATATAGACAGGAGGTTGATCAGCTGGCCCTCTGGTGTGGCCATAACAGCCTGGAGCCGAACACGCTCAGAACAATGGAGATAACAGTGGACTTCAGGCGGAGCCCCCCAACACTGCCCCCCCCCACCATACCAAACAGCATGGGGAAAAACTACAGATTTCTGGGTTCCATAATCTCCCAGGACCTAATCTGGGCATCCAACATAGACCCAATCATCAAAAAGGCCCAGCAGAGGATATACTTTCTCCACCTGCTCAACAAGTTCAACCTGCCTCAGGAACTGCTGACTCAGTTCAACACTGCAATAATCCAGTCTGTCTCAGGACATCCATAACTGTCTGGTTTGGATCAGCCACCAAACAGGACAGGGACAGACTACAACAGAAAGTTAAGTCTGCAGAGAAAATCACTGGTGCCAACCTGCCCTCCATTCAGGACTTATACACCTCCAGACTCAGGAAACGGGCAGGCAACATCACTGCAGACCCATCACACCCTGGTCACAACCTGTTCACACTCCTCCCCTCTGGTAGGTGCTACAGAGCACTGTACCCCAAAACGACCAGATATAGAAACAGTTTCTTTGCACAGGCTGTCATTCAAATGAACACATAACACTGTCAATAAATCCAACCATGTTGTATATACTGTACTGTACATGTTGTATATACTTACAGGTGTAACTTATGGGGGGGTCAGGGGGGACATGTCCCCCTCAATATTTAGAAGAGGTGAATTTGTCCCCCCCAAAAAATATATCATGAATGATAATGTTAACCCCCTCGCCAAAAAAGGTAAAATAACAACACAGACAGTCGAACTACATAAAATGTCATTCATACTTGTTTTCCAATGATGTCATACACCCCTGTGATTGGACCATACCATTTTAACCTTGCCACTGGGATTGCCGACCTCGTTGCTGTCTTGCAGTTGCTCCTGACAACCAGGAGGCCGGAGCATGAATGATGGTGTAAGCAAGTGTAAGTAACGTAGCTAGCCAGCTTGCTTGTCTAGCCCAGTACACCACCCTTTCTTACCTTTGGGGTTTCTGAGTTAGATTTTCTTACGTATTTCCAGATGAATTATAGCCTTATCTAGTTTATAACTTGTGTTTGGGGTTATCAGTTCAGACCACCTAGCGCTTGCTAACAGTAGCCCCTAGACGTTTATGTTAGCTTAAATGAACTTGAACTGATAATTTCGGCACATGAGATAACATGATAGGTACATCTACAAACCAATTTGTGCCAAGGGTATTGCATTAGTTCAAATGCATCTGCTACTTTCATTCACAGAGTCAACATGAGCAAGAGGAAAGTAACAGAAGATATCCGGTGCTTTTTTTGGTGCAAAAAAGAGAGTAAGATGAGAGAATTACCTAGAAGAACCTAGCTAGTTCTGCTAACAGCTAATGGTTACTCGTTTAAGTTTACAGATTATTTTTCCTGTTACGCTATTTTCTGTGGTTGTCACACAAGCTGAGATAACTTTAATTGTTCAAATTGTGAATGTTTGGATTTGTTCAGATGGTGAACTATTTAGATTTAGTTACTATTAAAATGTTATTTCATGCTGCTGGACCCATAATGATCACCTTGAGGTCACTATCAGCTGTAGTGATGATGATGATGATTAATAAATATTTGAAATACATAATGACAGTCTACTTCATTATTTTCCTTTTTGTGTCACTATAGGCCGCTAGCCTATCTGAAAGTTGTTTTTCTTTTACATAAATAAGACATTTCCACAATAAATTGATGTAGAAAAAGAGCAAATTGGTGCACACAAATTCACCAGAATGCAGGAAATTAAATGTGTGATGCTCAAAATTTCCAGGGGGAGGACCCCCTGACCCCCCACTAAATGTGTCCCCCCCAATGTTCAAGTGAAACTTACTCCCCAGTACTGTACTGTACATTGTATGTATAGTGGTACACTCTGTCATGTCCATCTACCTCAGGCATGTATGTAAGTAACCTGCTAACATCTATTTCAGCATCTCTGATATATTCTCTGCACCATTGTACCTTATTACCTCTTATTTCAATTGTACAAGTCAATCCTTGTGTATATATGTGCAGATTGTTGTGTTGTAGTGTTGTTATTCTATGTTAAGTACACAGAGAGCCACGACACCAGAGTCACATTACATGTAGTGCAAACCCACATGGCTAATAAACATGATTTTGATGCTGATTGTGATAGACACCTTGTTTTAAGTATTTATGTCATTGAACAATATTATGATGCTGTAATATAGAAAAAGACTTAATAGTTTATAAAATAGAATTGTATGTTAGAATGATATCATGTTATTAACAAAAACATTGAAGATACTATCTAAATTATGACATTTTACAGTATAAATACAGCACCGTAATTTCATCGGCTGGATTTCTATCATTGTGGTGACTGATTTATTTATTGATTGACGGATTTTCAGGGTATGAGAATGCCCAGTCAGCTCAGGATGCTGTGTCCTCTATGAACCTGTTTGACCTGGGTGGTCAATACCTCCGTGTGGGGAAGGCTGTCACCCCGCCCATGCCCCTCCTCACCCCAATTACCCCCGGAGGCCTCCCCACTGCTGCTGCCGTAGCTGCTGCCGCCGCAACAGCCAAGATCACCGCTCAGGTAAATCCATTCACAGCTCTACAGCTACACACTCACCTTACACATCCTACCATACATGTAGGATATTATTGTATTATGTAGAACGTTATACATGTGAAGACATGTATAAGGACCACATACTTCATTATAAGGAGGCTCTGTCCCCAGCTGAATTGTCTTATGCAAATTTAATTAGATCAGGCAAAGGGAACCCCAGAGCCCTGTTTTCCATGGTAAACAATATTTTACGACCACCGGACACTCTTGCACCTCACCTGTATTCAGTTGCTCAATGTAACACCGCCATGACCTTTTTTAATGCCAAAATTGAAAATATTCATCAACAATTGACCTCGTCAAACAATACCGCATACAGTTCATCTTATTCACCCTTCTATGTTCCCCCCTCTTCTTCACTATCTAGTTTCAAACTCCCAACTGCTGCTGAAATATCTGGTCTTATTCGCAAATCCAAATCATCTACCTGTCAGTTAGACCCCCTTCCTACTCATTTAGTAAAAGCCTGTCTACCTTCTCTGTCCTCTTTAATAACTGATACCATACAACCCTCCCTTACCTCTGGTCTTGTTCCCTCATCTCCCAAAACAGCTGCAATAACTCCAATACTCAAGAAACCTGGTGCAGACCCCAACAGTTTGAATAATTTTCACCCAATCTCAAATTTACCATTTCTTTCTAAAACACTTGAAAGAACAGTCGCATCTCAGGTACACGCTCACTTGACTAACAGCAATCTGTTTGAACAATTCTAGTCTGGTTTTCGCTCCATGCACAATACGCAGGTAGCCTTGGTGAAAATCACAAATGATCTGTTGATGGCAGCTGACTCTGGGCTCTTAACCATACTTGTCCTTCTTGACCTGAGTGCAGCCTTTGATACCATTTCATACAACATCCTCCTAGAGAGATTAGCTTCCATTGGAATAACTGGCAGCCCCCTTGACTGGTTTAGATCATATCTCTCTGGCCGCACTCAGTTTGTCCAACTTGAAAAATCTGAGATCACCGTCCTTTCCTGTTATTACCGGTGTTCCCCAGGGCTCTGTATTGGGACCCCTCCTATTTGTTATTTACCTCCTATCTCTTGGCCACATTTTCAGGAAATTTAGCATTCAATTTCACTGCTACACGGATGACACCCAGCTTTATCTATCCACCAAGCCTACCTCCACTCTTCCGCCCACTTCCCTTTCTGACTGCTTACTAGAAATTAAATCATGGTTTTCATACCAATTCTTCAAACTTAATAGTGATAAAACTGAGGTTCTTCTAGTTGGCACTAAATGTACTTTGGCCAAAGCTGATAGTTTTTCTCTGACTATTGACAATTGTATAGTTCCTCCATCGCCTCAGGTTAAGAGTCTGGGTGTCATCTTGGACAGCACATTATCTTTTAACGCTCACATCAACAATGTTACTCGGTCTGCATACTTCCACCAACACAATATTAATCGTCTTCGTCTGTCACTTGCGCTTAACAGCACAGCCATACTCACTCAGACCCTGGTTACATCCCGTATTGACTACTGCAATTCTATCCTCTTTGGTCTTCCCCTCAAGTGTCTTCATAAACTTCAATTGGTCCAGAATTCAGCTGCCCTTATCATTACCAGAACTCCTTCCATAGATCATATCACTCCTGTTTTTCAGCAACTCCACTGGCTCCCTGTTAAATACCGTATTGACTTCAAGATCCTGCTCCTCACCTTTAAGGCCTTTAATAACCTAGCTCCTTCATATCTTTTCGAATTCCTTATATCTGCATGCCCTCCCGCACTCTCAGATCCTCTTCTGCTCTTCAATTCACTACACCATCGGCCCACTTGACTACCATGGGGACTAGAGCCTTCAGTCATTCTGCCCCCTGCCTATGGAACTCTTTCCCACAAGACATTCACAAAACTGACTCTGTCAACATTCAAATCCCATCTCAAAATGTACCTTTTCAAACTGGCATATTCAGTCTGATCCACACTTCATTGAGTTTTGTGCAGATGATGATTTTATACTTATCTGTTGTGTTAACTTTTTATTGTCTACCCTGCTTTGTTTTGATTTTCTACTGTCTGGTACAGTGCTGCATTTAAAAAAAATTTTTTTTTTACTGTGCTCTGTAAGGTGTCCTTGAGTGCTCTGAAAGGTGCCCACAAATAAAATGTATTATTATTATTATTATTTCTTTCACGTTTCCTGTTTTACATCCTGTAGAGCCGGGTCCAAACTATGGACCTTAGGCACTATAGGGCAGATGTCACTGGATTTACAGTACTCGTTGTAATATGTGGGCTGTTCCGAGTAGGGCAATCTTCTGGACTACACAGATGTTGATGTTTCCTGGGATACGGTTGGTGAACTTTTCCGTTCCCTTCTTCATGAGTTCTAGAGCTTCGATGACCACTGGTGTTGTTTCGGTCTTCATGCCCCACATCCTGTTGATTTCAATCTCCAGGTCTTTGTACTTGGTCGGCTTCTCTGTGACCTTCCCTGAGATGTTTTTTTCGGATGGTATTGCCATATCGATGAGCAAGCACTTCTTTTGCTTCCTGTCCTTGATAATGTCAGGCTTGTTGGCTTTTATCTCTCTGACAGTGTGGATGGATGGGTCCCAGAGGATGGTGACATCATTGTTTTCAGTGACCGTTTTTGGCTGATGTCCATACCACTTTTCAGTTGTCTTGATCTTGTAACTCCTGCAGATCTTCCAGTGCAGGTATTCTGCTGCCTTGTTGTGCCTGTAAATGTACTCGGTCCTTTGAGACAATGTGGTCGATGGTTTCTTCGTACACTCCACAGATTCTGCATTTTGGGTCTGTTCCATCTTTGATGATGCGATGGTGATAGGATCTGGTTGCCAGGCTCTGGTCTTGTGCAGCGATTATCAGGCCCTCCGTCTCTGCTTTCAGCCCGGTGCTCCTCAGCCACTGGTGTGTCTTTTGTTGGTCCACGTCCGCATCTTTCATTCTTTTTGGGTACTTCCCCTGCATTGCTTTGTCCTCCCAGGTTTTTTGCAGTTGCCACTGGCCATGGTGTTTTGCCTTCTGCTTCACTCGTTTGG
The DNA here is from genome assembly GCF_029633865.1 of Lampris incognitus. Lineage (NCBI taxonomy): Eukaryota > Metazoa > Chordata > Actinopteri > Lampriformes > Lampridae > Lampris > Lampris incognitus. The sequence goes on from NC_079224.1 coordinate 50,391,855, forward strand.
CATAGATGGTGGTTGCCTCATTTTCTGTTGGTGGGGTTTCTGGGACATCAAGCTCTTTCTTGAATTGCGCAGCTTCTTTATTGATGGAGTAGATCTGATGTTTTACTATTTGGAGGAGTGGGCCATCTGTTTTTGTCAGGTATGTATCCAGCCCAATAGTGGTAGTCTTGAAGGTCAGTTCGAGTTGGACCAGGCCTCGTCCTCCTGAAGCTCTTGGTAGGTACAGCCTGTTGACATCTGCTTTCGGGTGATGCATCTTCCCCATGGTCAGCATCTTTCTTGTCTTGGTGTCTAGTCTCTTGATATCGTTCAGTTTCCAACTGATGATGTTGAAGCTGTACGTCACTACAGGTATCGCTAGGGTGTTGATAGCTTCAATTCTGTTAGCCGCATTGGGTTTGCTCTTCAGTACCATACGCACTCTCCTGTGGTACTCTTTCCGGATCGTCGCCTTCATGGTTGGGTGTTATTATTATTATTATTATTATACCTCTACAGCTACACACTCACCTTACCCACCAACCCACATCTCTACAGCTGCACACTTACCTCACACATTCATCCATTTACATACTATCTATAGCTACACACTCACCTACACATCCATCCACCCACACCTCCACAGCTACATACTATTCTGATGGTGATCAGTTTGAACCAAAGCAAAGTTTTTGTTGGACAGACAGTCAGGCCAGTAGCAGAGCACTTTGTGTACAGAGCTTTCTAGATTTTTCTCTCTGGGGAGAGTCAAGTACAGTGTGTAGTTTTTTTCTCCTGATTCTGTTATTATGTTGCAGGAGGCTGTTGGAGCGTCGGTGCTGGGGGCCCTGGCGGGGCCAGCTCTTTTCTCCCAGCAGCTGGGAGCCCCGCCCCAGGCTGTCATGGCTGCCCAAGCACCAGGTGTCATCACAGGTAAGTGGACCTGCCTCTCTGGCTGCTCAGTGTAGTCATAAGGGTCTCAGTAGGCAGGCTTAAGAATGCTTTAGCATCCAAACAGCTTTGATAATTATTTTCTGAACTGTGGCCTTGTATTGACTTGTCTTCGTTAGAATAGGGAGACGGATTACAAATCTGTCCGTAACTCATACTTTTTTCTTTTTATTTTTTTTGGACCCCCCCCCCTTTCTCCCTAATTATACTTGTCCAATTACCCCACTCATCTGAGCCGTCCCGGTTGCTGCTCCACCCCCTCTGCTGATCTGGGGAGGGCTGCAGACTACCACATGCCTCCTCCGATACATGCGGAGTCACCAGCTGCTTCTTTTCACCTGACTGTGAAGAGTTTCACAGGGGGACGTAGAGCGTAGGAGGATCACACTATTCCCTCCAGTTCCACCTCCCCCCCGAACAGGCACCCTGACCAACCAGAGGAGGTGCTAGTGCAGCGACCAGGACACATACCCACATCCGGCATCCCACCCGCAGACACGGCCAATTGTGTCTCTAGGGACGCCTAACCAAGCTAGAGTTAACACGGGGATTCGAACTGGCGATCCCAATGTTGGTAGGCACGGAATAGACCATTATGCTACCTGGACGCCCCACGCATACTTTTAATAATGCACTTATACATTTACTGAAATAGTAACATCATTTGCAGATTCGAAAGGAAAAAAAACATCAGCATTTGGAATCCAAAGTCTTTAGAAAATTGAAGTTAAAATAAAAAAATTGAGGATACTTTTATAAAATGCCTTGAAATGTTGTCTTTAAATCTAAATTCCAGATTCATGATAATTGGACCAACTGATTTTCACTTTTTACCCATTGAAAAAAAGGTCATAAGTTATGTTCCAGAACCTAGAGTCCTGAATGTAGACTAAAGCCTTAAACCTTTAGGACAACCAGGGGACACTGGGTGAGGGTCTGTATGGAAATTTTTATTGGACTTTAATAGTCGTAACCCACAGAAAACAATCCACAAATGTGTACCATGACCCACAAATATCTCACTATCCACAAACATGTATTTTTTTTATTTGTGTTGTGTAAAATCATATCCACAAAAACAGAGAGTGATTCACAAATATATATAGCCCTACTCTGTAAAAATGTATTTTAATTTCACATAAACATGTTATAGGTTTTACAAATGTCAATAGGTTCACCACTACAAATACATGTAAAGTAATGTTTACGCATTTGTGGCTCCATTTGTACATATCCCCCCCCCATTTTCTCCCCAATTGACCTTTCGCAAAACCCCTCCCCCGAACGATCCTTGTTCAATCATACCTTAGCGACCGTCACTAAGTGAAGAAGGTTTGTCAAGCTTTTGCGCTTGGTGCAAGATGGTGAAACGGTGTGCCTAGGGCATTTGTAAATCCGACACCAGGTACCCCCAAAGTTTGGAAGGGGGTGTCATTTTTTTTCCCTTTCCAAAACCGAAGACTCAAGAGGAAAGATGCCGGCAGTGGATCAAACAGTGTGGGAGGCCCCATTCCCAGCTAAATACCACCAAGATTAACAAACATACTACATACGTCTGCTCCAAGGTAAGTAACGTTAAGCTAACATTAGTGCTAGCTAATTAGCTAGCTGGCTAATGTTGTCATTGGCTAGCTAGCTAACTGGCTATGTTAGATGTGAGAACACCCACAAAACTGGATTTAAAAGTTATGATTACTATAAACTAGCATTATTACAACTAATATTGCATAACTAGTAACGTTATCACCATTACCAGCAAACTAACGTTACCGTCTGTAAAGCTAGCTAACGTTGGCTATAATGCTGGGTTGCATGGGTCTCAGTGCTGGGGGCTTCACATAGCGAGGCCTAATGTTGTTTTGTACATTTTATATCAAGGTTGGCATGACGTCCCAACAGGCAATTACGAACTTCTTTTGCTTCAATCTTTCTTTGTGGCTTTTTGTGAATGGACGGCCTACTCCTGAGTATCCCAACCCTGTACTTGCTGTTCAAGTGCCTAACCAGACAAGGGAACATCAAGGAGGCTGTCGAAAGCCACCAACAAAACGGTAAACAAGTAATAATATTGATTCAATGATTAATTTGAGTACATATTACGTCTGTGATTGTAAACATGTTTTATTCCGGTAAGTCATACAGTTCATTTACAAAATAATAATGATAATAATAACAATAATAAAATAACGAGTTGTGGTTGTACTGATGCAGATTGAGTTTGCAAGATGCCTCCACCTCCAGCACCATTGAGGAAAACCCAGAAGGGAGTCAACAGTGTGTTATTGACAATGGTGAGTGATCATTGCCTTTTTCAAATTAACTCTAGCATGACTGTGGTACTTGAAAAATGAGAGGTGGGTTGCACTCAAAAAAGGAGAAAAGTTCAAATGATTATTTTCATAGCTTTAATTCAACACAGGGGAGCTAGAGACACAAACATTTCAGCACTAGGCCTTTTTCCGTGTTCATCAGTCATGTAGTACTCTGTGTCTGTGAATGTTCTCATTCATCCAGGTCATGGTTATCCAAAGGAATTGAATCAAGTGCAACTGGACTCATCCAAGAGGCTTCATCAGTTCGTGCCTTTCTGACTCTGTGATAAGACAGCTATTTAAGCTGTAATGTAGTACTCAAAGAAAAAAACATCAAGCTTGTTCTTCATCTGCTCCCATTTTCCTGCATCAACGTGTATCCATTCTAGGTGGTAGTCTTCAGCACATTTAACAGAAATCACACCATGACATATGTACCTGTGAGCCCAAGCTGCCCCATTATTTGATAATGATAAGCGTGACACTCTTTTAGCTTATAGCTGCCATCTGCCTGCTTGGAAAGGTAGGGACACTCTGTGAAGCTGCTCTTGGGCAGGCACTTAATTTCTAAAAGCCCATAACTTGGACTTTCACTCGGTCCTCTTTCTATGACCTTACGGTCAGGTGATGTACCAAGGTGTGGGACATGAGGGTTTACAACAAAGCCACATGGATACACTAGATTACCTGTGAGCTTGGTGTACTGTGTTGCTGCTATGGGCTCTAGTTCTACACCTTTTTTCATCGCCTTGGTCTGTACTGATACTGTTCTCTTTCAGCTTGCAGCAAGACTGCCATGGTGAGCTCTCCTGGAGCAGATTCTTTTAAAAGAAGTTGATGTTATTCGGGCAGACCTTGCATGGAACCACAGGTTGTTTGTGTTCTGATCTCTGGTTTCATGCTCTAGGGCTATAGAATCAGGCAAGGAAATTATCGTTTCCGTGTAGATGGCATTTTCATCCAGAACTATGTAGACACTTGTGGGTTGGGATGGCAAAGGAAAGTTAGGGAAGTCGTCTGATTGGCTGACAGGAGGTGTTCCAAGGTCAACAGAAGGCGCTCCAATGCTGCTAAGAAGGGGGAGCTGTAAAGGAGACAAGGATAAGAAATAATTAAATTACAATCATTAACATGTAAGTGTTTGTCTTTCCAGAGTCTTGAGCAATCCCCACTTCCTGAACACCGGGATCAGCTGGAAAGGGAACCAAGGAGGAGCAGGTCACAGAAAAAGAGAAGAAATTTGAAGAAGAAAATTACAACCTGAAATTGAAATTGGCTTTGAAAGAAACAGGGGTAGAAAGGCTGAAAAAACACATTAGCATGTTTACAAAGAAAACTCTCACTCCCGAACTCGTTCAAAGCAGCGAAATCCCCAAAATGTTTGAATACAGTACTGGGTTCACGTATGAACGATTCAACCAACTGTGCACATTATTTGGCATCCCAAATGATCCACTCACCACTCGAGTAAATGTCCCCTTAAAATACAAGCGAAATGATTGGCCAGTTGTCGAGATGCTCCTCCGTAGCCAGTTGCTCTTTGTTTTGATGAAACTGAACAACAATGAAGACCTGAAAAACCTTGCCTTTAGATTCAATATAAACAAGCAAACTGCAAGTAATGTTTTCAGTTCCTGGATTCACTAAATGTTTGACGTATTAGGCGAATTACCAATTTGGCCTCACAGAAATGTCATTGCAGAAAACATGCCAGAAACCTACAAAGCGGACTACCCGTCAACATTCGCAATATTAGATTGCACAGAACTGAAAATGGAAAGGCCAATCTCACTGATGTTGCAAAGCTAAAGCTTTTCAAATTACAAAAGCACCAACACCCTTAAATCGCTAGTTGCTTGTGACCCCCATTGTGTGGTGATTTTTTCATCAGCACTTTTCACAGGCACTATGTCCCACAAGGAGATAGTCAGACAGTGTGGTGTCACCCCACTACTCGAGAAACTGATTTAGAAGGGTTACTTGCAAAGAGGGGGTGGCATAATGGCTGATAAGGGATTTTTGATAGAGGAAGACATGAAGGCAGTTGGCCTGCAGTTAAACCTGCCACCCTTTGCAAGGTCTAAGAGGCAAATGCCAGCTGGAGATGTGCTCACAACATTGCAAAGCACCGGGTGCATGTAGAGAGGGCCATCGCTAAAATAGAAAAAGTTTAAAATCGTGTCAGAGCCCGCTCTGATGGCCGAGCGGAATAAGCCGCCGGTCTTGCAGTCCGCTCGTCATGTGGCTGGGTGGTTCGTATCCCAGACTTGCTGTAACCGGTCACGGCCAGAGCGTCCACGGGGGAAGACCTTCATTAGGCCAGCCTTACCCGAGGGATAGTGGGTGTAGATCGGTGTAGTGTTCGGGGACTTGTCGTTCTCCAGCGACCCCTCTGGCCCACCTGGGCACCTGCAGCCAAGCAACTGAAAGCATTCTCCCTACGCCTCCTTCGCGGCCTGAAGGTGATGCAATCCATGCGAGGAGGCTTCAGTGTGTAAAATAGTGAGAGCAGCCAAGACGAGTTTGAAGGAAGCTGGTGTTACGCCTATCTCCTTCCTGTGGAAACGTGAGCCAGGGGAGTTATTCCACAAGAGTTCCGGCCATATGCCAGTGGGTTAATCGGGTGGAATAAGGGGAAAAACTAGATATAAATTTATTTTTTTAAAAATCGTTTCAGACAGAATTCCCAGTACTAGATTAGGCAACATAAATCACATCTGGTATGTGGTGAGCATCCTGTCAAACTTCCAGCCACACATTCTTAAGAAGTAAGGGCACAGTCCCGGGCACCAGTAGCAACATTGACTGTTACTACAAATTCCCCCATATACTTGAGCTGTACATTCCAATGTTACATGGCTCAGTGGTTGTTGATTGTTTTTATGTGTGTAATATGTCAGTCCAGTTATAAAATCTTTGATTCTGTTCCAACACTGTATTTGTAAATGTCTAATTTGTATGCATGTGTTGTAAAAGTGTTTTAACATTACAGACATGTTAATAAACCTGGAGGGAAAAAATCTTGTCTTATCTTATTCTATATTTATCTCACCTGGTGGCTTAGACTACACCCCACTGGATACTTCCTGCCTCTAACTTCTACCTCAGGTGCGGTTTCATCGGCAGTGTAGCTTATGGGTGCATCTGACATATCCCTCAGTAGAGCATATATGCCTGTCCTAGCACTTGCCTAACAACAGAAATGCATGCAGAGGAGCGTGACTGATGGTGAGTATTGTCCATGGTGCTACACAGTACACAGAAATACATTCAGAAGAGCGTGACCGATGGTGGGTACTGAATGCTGCTATAGCATACACAAAAAGTAAACACTTACTTGTTGTGGGTATAACTGGACCTGATGGGTTTCCACTTACGGTTTACTTTGGCCTTAGCGGCCACCACATTGAACACTGGTTGGCCAGTTATTTTCTTGCCTCTGGCTTTGTGCCACTGTTGAGGTTGGCTTGTGGAGGAGATTTCTTCTCTTGCACGCCTAAGGTCCAGGCTGTGCATCAGGCCCACAACATGGGCGCAGTAACCTGGTAACCTGATAAAAAGCCATACATCAGTAATGTTACCATATTATTCCTTGGACAATAATGTTACCTAGTGACCATTAATACAACTTGCTCGTTGCTACTGTACATTCATATTATTTAACCTAACACACAGGGGCCTGGCCTATGCACATTAACAACACAACAACACTTTGTTTGAGTTACTGGTAGCTAGTAATTTGGCACTAAACCAAACTGGACATAAGTGGAGGTGCTGTGTAGACTCCAGGAGAGGGGTAGCCTAGGCTACTCATGAAAGCTGGGTTAAATGGAAAAACCGCACCATGGAAATCTGCTACGTATTTCACTGGCACGGTTTCTCTATTTAATGGAGCGTTAGCTCAAATATTAGCTTGCTGCTGTACGTTGGGACACTTGTAGGCTAAGCTAGCGCCAATCAGTACTGTAGTGTAGTCACACACCAACATCACTGGCGCGACTACAGTACCGATAGGAGCTAGCTTATAGCTCAGGAACCTGCTGCTGAAGTTGGTAGGAGGATTTTGACTGATGAAAAATACTTCAGGTACAGCTCGCTCGCTGACGTCCGTTATATCAACAGAACTTACCCGGCCGGCAGTACAAGTGCGTGACTGGTCCACAAGGCTGTGCTGGTTGAATGTTAGGATGACATCCCAAGCTTTCTCATTCTTTGCTTGAGACCTGTATGCTTTTGCTTCTATTGATGTTGTGTTCCCTTCGGTCTTGGTTGGATGAATGGTATTTATATCGCCCTCCAGTGCATGCTGTAATCCCTTTTGCCTCCACCTGGATGATTTCGCGGAGGTATTGCTCCAAAAAGACTCACAAGGACCGGTACCGCCATGCCTGTTGACAGCCCGAGTCCGACAAAGTCAAGAAGCTTGACGGACATAGCAACAGTAACGAAGGACGCAGGGCCTTTACGAAAGGTCAGTTGTACCCGTCCAACTACCCCACTCTTCCGAGAGCTGCTCCACCCCCTCTGCTGATCCGGGGAGGGCTGCAGACTACCACATGCCTCCTCCCATACATGTGGAGTCACCAGCCGCTTCTTTTCACCTGACAGTGAGCAGTTTCACCAGGGGGACGTAGCGCGTGGGAGGATCACGCTATTCCCCCCAGTTCCCCCTCCCCCCGAACAGGCTCCCCGACCGACCAGAGGAGGCGCTAGTGCAGCGACCAGGACACATACCCACATCCGGCTTCCCACCCGCAGACACGGCCAGTTGTGTCTGTAGGGACGCCCGACCAAGCCGGAGGTGACACGGGGACTCGATCCAGCGATCCCCGTGTTGGTAGACAACGGAATAGACTGCTACGCTTCCCAGGCGCCCCCTCCATTTGTACATATGAAACGGGTTTTGGACATTTGTGGATCACTTCCGGTTTGTGGGCCACGTCACATTTGTGATATCCCTCCTATTTTATTTTTTTTTACTTCCCTCCTTTTTTTTCCTATTCGTACGGCAGCACATCTGTAGAAAAAAAATCCACAAATGTGATGTGCAGTTACTAACTACACCCGCAGGTGGCGACACACACACACACACACACACACACACACACACACAGGACAGACCTGTATACGTCACATCCAGTTGAGTGGCTGCGTGCACGTTTATGAGTTTTCCACGACGGAGGATGAGTTACGTTAGTTTTGTACAAATAACGTAGTAGTAGTAGTGATAATAATAATAACAATAATAATAATAATAACAATAATAATAATAATAATAATAACTCAAGCGCTTTTCTAACACTCAAAGTGACTTTACAATAAACGGGGTGAAACAAGACAACAGATAAACACAACACAACATACAGGGGTGGATGGGAAGGGGGGTAGACATACAGGGGTGGATGGAGACATACAGGGGTGGATGGGAAGGGGGCAGACATACAGGGGTGGGTGGATGGGAAGGGGGGCAGACATACAGGGGTGGGTGGAGACATACAGGGGTGGATGGGAAGGGGGCAGACATACAGGGGTGGGTGGATGGGAAGGGGGGCAGACATACAGGGGTGGGTGGAGACATACAGGGGTGGATGGGAAGGGGGCAGACATACAGGGGTGGGTGGATGGGAAGGGGGGCAGACATACAGGGGTGGGTGGAGACATACAGGGGTGGATGGGAAGGGGGCAGACATACAGGGGTGGGTGGAGACATACAGGGGTGGATGGGAAGGGGGCAGACATACAGGGGTGGGTGGATGGGAAGGGGGGCAGACATACAGGGGTGGGTGGAGACATACAGGGGTGGATGGGAAGGGGGCAGACATACAGGGGTGGGTGGAGACATACAGGGGTGGATGGGAAGGGGTGGCAGACATACAGGGGTGGATGGGAAGGGGGCAGACATACAGGGGTGGGTGGATGGGAAGGGGGGCAGACATACAGGGGTGGGTGGAGACATACAGGGGTGGATGGGAAGGGGGCAGACATACAGGGGTGGGTGGAGACATACAGGGGTGGATGGGAAGGGGGGCAGACATACAGGGGTGGATGGGAAGGGGGGCTACGAGAGGGAGAAGCGGCATCCACGCACGACGCCAGCAGGACTCCCCCACTTAAACACACAAGAGGGCAAGAAAAACACTACACAACAGCAATGTGGAC